>NC_092858.1:110999008-111096865 GCF_032062135.1 Pyxicephalus adspersus
ACTATGTCCTTGTGCCACTCTGTGGCCTCCTGATGCTGCCGCCACCTCCGGACTCTGTCATTTTGCCACTCTGTGGCCTACTAATGCTGCCGCCACCTCTAGACTCTGTCATTGTGCCACTCTGTGGCCTCCTGATTCTGCTCCCACCTCCACACTCTGTCATTGTGCCACTCTGTGGCCTCTGCCTGATGCTGCTGTTGCCGCCACCTCCAGACTCAGTCATTGTGGGTGTGGCTTCTGAGGAAGCAGCTGCAGGCCGGTCTGTGCTCCTCTCTCTCCGATGTCTGGCTCTAGCCCAGGGTTGGGCTGCACTGGGTGGGGAAGTTCCCCAGGAAAGCCCCAGGCTTCTCGGCCTATACATGATGCAGACTCGATGGATTCCATACAACAGATTCTCCAAGTACTGATAAGAATGAAAGCTGTGAAATTTCTGATAAAGATGATTGTCATGTGAAGAGCAGTATGAAGCATGAACATGAATTGGATAAACCTGTACAGCAGATGGGAATTTATACCCAGGGAAGCCCAGCAATGGAGCAGTCAGTGCAATCAGGTCAGAGCAGTGTTGTGGCAGCGCAGAAAGCTTTGCCCACCCCACAGGTGGTTTAGAGGGTGACTCGGAGTCAGTCTACCCGACAGAGAGGTGATGGCGGGGCAGCACCGGCCCAGCACAGTGCAGCCATTTCGCAGACGTCAAGGAAAATTTCCTTGGAACAAAAGACAATAAAGGAGAATTTGCAGCAACAAGTTCTGATTCCCACTGGCCAGGTGTGCTCAGCCCTCCTGAGAGCCCAGCAAAGTAAAAACAGTGCTGAAAGTACTAGAAGGCCAACAAATGCGGCTTCGGGGTCTCCATCAGCTCAGAAATCCTCCCAGATTTCTGCAAATACAACCAGCAGTACAAAGCTCCAAACTGAGATGGGGTCAGCGACCCACAAATCACAGCAGATTAGTCCATCACCTGTGAGTGGGAGTGGGGCAGCGCATGACTTGGCTTCCAGTCCATCTGAGGACCCAGCAACGTTTAAACACCCGGCAGAGGTGACCGAGCAGAAGGTAACAGCCTGCCAGCCTGGGCTGAGCCTAGCACAGAACATTCTAGCCCTTGTAAAAGAAATGGAAAGCCTGAGGAAAGCAAAGAGTACAATCCAGAGCCAGATAGAGGGCATTTATAAATTAACCCCCCTAGCGTTCTAATTCTGTCATTTTTTGATGCAAAAAGTGATCCTATTTTTTTTGCGTAGAAATTTTTGTTTATATTGTGGGTCTGTAATTCTTAGGATTAACTCCTGGGTATAATAATTATATTTATTTCTTGTATTATAATCATAAATTATAATATAATACATAATTATAAATCATAATTATAAAAAATAATGAAATAATAGACCACAACAGTGTAATTTATCAAAAAAAAAATTTTTTATCAAAAATTTCCAACTGAAATTTTCCAAACAAGGGTGCAATATTATTGATAAATATTAAATTAAATGCAGATTTTAGAAAAAAAAAACATTTACATTTTTTGTAGACATCCCGGGTGTGGTAGATTTTGAAGCAGGGTGCTGCACAAAGTCCAACATCACAGTCAGGACAGTAGAACCTGGTTTCTTTGCGTTTCTTCCTTCCTCTGTCATTGATGACTGTGCCAAAGAATGGAGTGGCAACCATTTTGTTCTTGGACCAGTACCACTTCTGCAGGGGTTTGCCCACAACTCCCTGCAGGATCACCAAGCCCAAAATCAGCCAAATGTCATCCTTGGTCACAGGTTCCCACTTTCTGCTATTTGCAAACCTCAGGTGTGGAGCACCTTGTTGTTGTCCAGCGTACCTGCATAAAACAAATCAAAAAATGTATTTTAGGATATGTTCTTTTATAGTGTGAAGGTGGCAAGTAATATGTTAACAAACACAGAGCAGCATATACGTTTGCATAAAAAAAAAAAAAATACCAAAAAAATTTAAAAAGTTAGCAAACACAGAGCAGCATACATGTTGGCATAAAAAAAAAAATAGCAAAAAAAGTTAGCAAACACAGCAGCACACATGTTGGCAAAAAAAATTTGCAAAAATTTTCTAAAAGTTAGCAAACACAGAGTAGGATACATGTTGGCATAAAAAAAAAATAGCAAAACATTTCAAAAAGTTAGCAAACACAAGAGCGGCTTACCTGTTTGTCTCCGCAACAATTTTTTCGATAACTTCATCAGTCAAAAACAACTTCAGGTATGCCAGGGGGTCGTTGCATTCAGCCTCAATTTTCATCCCAGGTGTGCCGGTAAATGGAAATCTTGGCGGTGCTGCCTGATCCGCATCAAGGTCAATAGGACACCATGTGCGCACAGGTTCAGAATCGTCGCTCAGTTCACTTTCGCTGTCCGATGACAAATTTCTTGGTGAATCGCTATCGCTTGATTCCACAAGGGACTCCAAATCGCTATCTCTGCTTTCAAATTCCTCCAGCAAACAGTCAGGAACATCAAGGTCAAAGACAAAGTGATGAAATGATACATTCAGGAAGTGATTTATAAGTGATCAAAAGGTCAGATCAAGGTCAGGGCTAATAGTGGGCAAAATGTAAATCAGGGCACTGGGCAATGATGTTTGGTGTACTACCGTGTACAGCAAGCTGAAATCACTGGCTATGAAACTCGCTTCGGTGGTTGGGAAGATCGACTCAGTCCAGGAACAACTGGGACCCATAGGAGAGACTTATAAGAATAAAGATCGTTTCCAAGGGACTGAGGAACCCACCAGTATGCCATTGGTAAGAAAATCTGTGTTGCAGCAGCCAATATTTTCTTACCAGCGATAAGACCTGTCTGAGGTTAGCAATGTAACCAGGGAGTTTCAGCAGCAGAAGAGAGATTCTGCACTATCACCACAGCCAGCAGGGGGCAGCAGTGAGAACTTTCATTTTGCAACAGGTACATCTGCAGAGGTATTAAGGGGCAATTCTGCTCAGCTGGGAGCAATGGACAGCAGTGCAGCCCAGATAATGGACTCACTTGAGAATGTAGAGAAGACTCGCCTGTCCTCGGTGAAGTCATTACATGATGCGGAGGCCGAGTGGCAGACCGGACCCTCATTTTGGTCCCTGGCTGCTGAGCCTTATGCAGGGGTTGCCATTCTTTTTAATACAAGGGATGTAATAATCCATAGATTGACAGAAATATCAATGAGTAGATGTCTGAGGTAATTATACGTGGGAGAAGCACAAGTCATATCAGAAAGAGTCAGTCTATTCAATTATGTAAAACCCTATCTGTTCTCTTCCATTCCAGTCATCATGGCTGGGGATTTTGATGTGGCCCTTAGTACAAGTGACAGGTCCTCAGGAAGAAAAGGGCGTGGAGATGCCAGGGTCCTCAGCCAAATCATCTCCCAGACCGGGTTATATGATGTGTTCACCTATGGTGGAAGGATGCCAGGTTTCACTTATTTCTTGGGTGAATGGAGGAGTAGAAATGACCTAGCCCTGGTGAGTTGTACAGAAACTGTCACAGATAGGAATGAGAAATGAGTGCCTTATTCTGATCATGTTGCTCTTTATTTTTGTTTGGGGGTGGGTAAGTGCCCGGACATGGGTAGGGGACTCTGGTGACTGAACTCCAGCCTTTTAGAGGATCAGCTTGTACAGGAAGAAGTGGAAAGTCTCCTGCAGAGACAAATGGATAGGCAGGACCTCTATGAATGTAATGCAGATTAGTGGGAAGATGTCAAGGAGGACATCACTTCTCTATTAAAGAGGTTATTAGCCAATAGGGGACAAAGTAAATATAGGCATTACCTGGGATTATGGAAAGAGTTGGAGTCCCTTTACTCAGATGGGGTGGTGGCAGGGGAAAAGATAACCCAGCTAAAATCTGAAATCAAGCAATATTAGTACAGCAGATACAAGTTTGAAAGAGATTACGGGACCCCGGGAACACCAGATCCCTTTGAGAATTGCAGGGATAGAGTGGAGAAGAAACTGATAACTGGTCTCATGGATTCCCATGGGGTTTTACAGGACTCCCGTGCAGGAATCCTAGAAGTTGTAAAAACATACTATGCTGTCTTATTCCAGAAAAAGGATTTAGATAATGAAAGGATGACCAAGATCTTGGCAACAACTCCAGGTCCTGACACAAATAATTTAGACTTTTCCCTCCTCACAGCAGACATAAAGGTAGCGGAGGTCAAAGAGGCCATAGACAAGTTGTCCCAGGGGAAGGCACCGGGTCTTGATGGCATAACTGCCGAATTTTATAAGAAATTTAGAGATATTCTGGCTCCTATTCATGTGGAGGTTTATAAGAGCTGTCTAGGAAAGCGTCTGATGCCCCGGTCCATGAGATTGTCATCCCTAGTCCTACTGTCAAAGGGCAAAGAACCAACTGATATTAGGAACTGGAGGCCTAAAGCCCTTTTAAATGTCGATAGGAAAGTTCTAGCTAAAATTTTGATTACTAGACTGGTTAGTCTTTCCTCATCACTACTGACAAGCAGTCAGTTTGGTACGGTGAAAGGACGAAACATCTCTGGAGCTGTCATCTCATTAAGGGAGATCTTTGAGAGATGTAAAGTATTTGGCTATGGTAAATATGTTGTCAGTCTCGATCAGGCCAAAGCCTTTGACAGAGTGGACCATGACTACCTATGGGCAGCTTTGCTGAAGTATGGCATCCCAGAACTCTTTGTAGATTGGTTAGCTGAGAGCTTCCCCCTTATCAGTGGGTGGCAAGGCGACACTTTTAAGGTAGAGGCAGGGATGAGACAAGGTTGCCCCTTGAGCCCACTTTTGTACGTCTTTGCTATCGATCCTTTTCTGAGATATTTGCAGGAATGTGGATTCCAGGGGGTGATAATTCCCAATAGCCCTCCTATGACTATGGTAGCATATGCTGATGATGTGACGGCTGTGATATCCACTCCTCATGAGGCCGCCATGTTATCTGCAGCTATAAGAAATTACTCCCAAGCTTCAGGGTCACTGATCAACCTGCAGAAAAGCAAAGCTCTCTGGACCTTACAAGGTGATCCTGGCTTTCATCTGACACAGTTCACGATAGCCTCAACCCAAATCAAGATCTTAGGGGTTACATTTGGTAGAGAAGACAATGCTAGATTAAACTGGGAGGAGAAATTAGAAGCTGGTAATGTAAAAGTTCAACGTTGGAAACATTTCAAGCTGACCTATAGAGGAAGGGTGGCGATGTTAAAGACCTACCTGGTCCCTGTATTTCTCTATGTGTCTGTGGTCTTCCCATTGCCTGATAGCCTATCTGCTAGGCTGTTTAGTTTGTTTTTCCAGCTTTTGTAGGGGAATAGGTTAAACATAATAAAAAAAGGAGTGACTTACCTGCAGAGAAGAAAAAGGGGTTTGGGCATGCTGAATCCGAATCTGAATTTTTTGACTTCATGTTCCTGAAAGTGAATTTTGGGAGCCTGGATACTAATGTCTGTCCCATGTGGGTAAGCAGCGTCAGAGCTTGGATTGAGCCCTTTGCAGAATGCTGGTTAAGGGGAAATATACTAAAGAGGGGGAGATGGTCTCATTGTCACCTTCCACTATACCTGCGCTTAGGGCTTAATTCCCTGAGGAAATGGGGAATAGAGAAGTCATACCTGGAGAACAGCACAAGAAAAGAGCTTTACCATAGTATCTGCAGGTCCTTCTTCTGCTCTCCGCTGCCACTCAGAGACTCTGTCACGTCGGCTCTGCAGGAAAGTTTGAAATATCTGAAAGGCCATAGATTACCTGCAAAGGTGTTTGATATCACCTGGTTGTCCTTGCACAGTAAAATGTTTGTTAGGGGAAATGAAAAATTTGCAGCTGATAGAAGTTGTCCTTTAGGTTGTCCCCAAGAAGAGTCTATGGAGCATTTCATGGTGGATTGTGCAGGAAGTTGTCAGGTTTGGGAAGGAGTGGCGTGAAGGCTTAAAATTCAGAGGCTGAAACTTTTGAGTTACTCGGACAAGGTATATGGGGTCCCCCAGACAATTCCCAACGTAAACCGGGAAACAACCTATATCATAATATCTGTGGTGAAATATTATCACTGGCATGCAAGGACCAGGGTGGCCATGTGCAATGAATTGTTTGTTTCTGGGAAGGTAATAGATTTCATTATGTCTGAGCTCAGATGGATCAAATCATTAGAGATCAGGAAATGTAGGAAAAATGCTGAATTGTGGAAAAATGTGAATCTCTGAATTCTGCTCCGGGAAAAATTCTGAATATTTATTGTTTCTTTATTACAGCCAAGAATGGTGGGACTTTGATTTTGTTCTAGAAGTGTTTGTGGGACTTTGATTTTGTTCTAGAAGTGTTTGTGTGAGGAGTGTTGTAAATGTTGTGATATGTTGTATTTTATTCTGATTGTTTTTACAATAAAAAAATATCCAGACTCAGTCAGTGTGCCACTCTGTAGCCTCCTGATGCTGTCGCCAACTCCAGACTCTGTCATTGTGCCACTCTGTGGCCTTCTCCTGATGCTGCTGCCACCTCCAGACTCTGTCATTGTGCCACTCTGTGGTCTCCTGATGCTGCTGCCACCTCCACACTGTCATTGTCCCATTCTGTGGCCTCCTGATGCTGCCGCCACCTCCAGAATCTGTCAATGGGCCACTCTGTGGTTTCACCTCACCACTATGTCATTGTGCCACTCTGTGGACTTCTCAAGCTGTTCTCCCACCCTCCCCACTCCATGACGGGGCCACTATTTTGCTTTTTTGGCTTGGATGACATCACTATTTATTTGACCCTTCTTCTGATCTGTCAGAGGGAAGGAAAAAAGAGAAGCACAACAGATCCTGTCTATGTAGCAGCTGTAAGGCCTGTATGGTCCCATCAGAATTGGCTTATGATTTGGTAGCCAAAAGCAGGAGTGGGTACAAAACACAGAAGAAATGCAAATATTCCATTCACGTGTCATCTCTGTTTTGGATCCACTCCTGTTTTTTTTGGCATTAGCAATACTGATGGATTATTGTGCAAATGCTGACCGGGTGAAGGCAGATGCTCCACAGACAGGATCCGTTTTTTGTGGGTTATTGTTCTGATGGATCAGAGGAAGGGCAAAATAATCAGTGACGTCAACACAAATTTAGTGCTGACACCCTCTACTTGTATGAGCTTGTATAAGCGGTTAATAGAACAGCTTCTGTAGGCATCTTTGTGGAATCAGCTGACAAGGGTGTAAAAGGAGTGTGCTTCTTCTGGATGCTAACATGGACCTGTACGGCTGAGTTCATACTTGAGTTATTTGGTCAGTTTTGGCCCCGTGACTGCCCAAATAAGTGAAGTGTGCAGTGATTTTAATAGTGACGCCTGTCATCTGCATGTCATACTGACTCAGTGTTATTTCACTACCACAGCAGACTCCCTATGTGTGTTACTGCAAGGCACAGTGTTCTACACCACTATCAAGGCTCTCTGCAGGCCGGAAATAGATGTTTTTTAACACGATTCGCCGCAAATAAATTGGGATTGAAGCGAATCTTTTCAGAAAATTTGGCGAACCGGCTGAATCGAATTTTTGAGAAATTCGTTCATCTCTAGTGGTGACAAATCTTCACACATCAAAAGTTCCCAATATCTCGCACAGGCAAAATGATTTTTTACATTTAGACAGAAATAGGAGTCTATTTTAAATATTTAACTCAATAGGCAGGTAGACATTTCTAAAGGAAGGTTGCACCAGAAACATCTCCCACAAAAATTTAACAAATCTTATATATATATATATATATATATATAGATATTTTATAGAGATATCAAAGGTTAATATTTAGCTTTTGGAAGGCTGAACACACACACAAACCAAATTACCTGTATTCTCTCCTAGGCTTCTCTGCAGTGGATCAAGACCTCCTCCTGTAGACGGTGATCTGCTAAATAAAGCACAAAAAAAAATGAAATAGAGTGAGCTTGACTTTAAACCAAGTTAATTTGGATTGATTGGTTTACCACAAATATAACCAAAAAACATAACACTTCCAGTGCAAAAAATGTGTGAAATGTAACACTCATATTACACATGAGTGTGGTTATAAACATGATTAGAGACAGGTGCACAATGTCAAACAAGATATGCCATGAAGGTTAATCTTACCAAGAGAAAGCCCAGTGTCATCTCGATGCGAAGTGACATCCTTGTCATCCACATCACTCAGAGCACAGAGGGCAAGAGGGGACTGCTGCTTCTCAGAGCATACTATTGTAAAAACAATGAAATACACACCTTGTTGATGCAAGTCAAAAGAAGGTAAAACTAGACTAAAGAGGTCATTAGAGCAGCAACAGCGACGGCGGTGGTGGTGGTGGCAGTGGTTGTGGCCATTCTCCTTGGCTCCATGTTACTAGAAGGAAAAAAATAAAACATTTATGGGAAAACAAACCAAAAACATTTTTGGAGGAATTAAGTAAATCGTGTGTTCTTACTTTCAGTTCTGTTTTTCTTGTAGAAGCCTTCTGGTTTGTGTTGTTTTTTTTGTGTGTGTTTGGAAATTTTTTGTTTGCATGCAGAATGGCTAAGAAGTTCTGTGAAAATATATAGGGATACAGTACGAGCACACGTTCATGCGTGTTACGTGTGCACGTTCACGCACGTTACGTGCACACATTCTTTTGCACGCTCAAATGTGTGCTGGGGCGAGGATTGTGCATGTTGTTTTCATGGAGGAGAATATTGAGGTGGAGTTGCTTTTCACCACTGCTGTTGTGGCAGCAAGCACAACTCTTCTGGTTACTGCACAGGAGGAGCAGCAACAACCCGAGGAGCAGCCTTCAACTTCGCGAGGGGTCTGGAAGTAATGCATTTTCCTGAAGCGTAGCCAGCTGGATAGTATCCCAAGTGACCAGAATGTCAAAAGGTGTTTTGGCCTGTCCCACCAGGTCATCCATGATCTGTTCAGCTTGCCGGAAGCTAAAATTGCTCCAAAAACAAAGAGAAGCCAGGCAGTGCCAGGAATGACCAGGCTCTTGACAGTTCTCTATATTTTAGGAAGGGGTTCCTTTCAATCCTCCTCGGCCTTAACTTGTGGACTAAGCCAGCCTACAGTTTCCAGGGTTTTTATGAAGGTCATAATTTCCATTGTGGACCTTGTCCCACTATATATTCAGTTCCCTCAAACAGCTAAGAAGTGGAGGAAGGTAAAGATGGATTTCTTCAGGTGAGCGGACTTTCCTAATGTTTAGCGGCATGTTCCAACTCCCGTGGGATTTTGATAATTTCTTTTAGTGCTGGATGACAGCAATCAGCCGACAGAACTATACGCAACTGAGCAATCAAGGATGGATAATAGGGTAAGCTTGGACGCAACATTTCCGTTTTTTCGGATTTTTCTCCACTACCGTCCCCAAAAGTAAGTACCAACTAATTTACTTTACATGCTGTATTTATCTTGCCTTTGAAACATAAATGGCAGGAGTCAAATATAGACAAACGCTGTAGACTTTTTCTTTTTCTGATCTAGGGTTTTTGTATAATTTGGTTACGGTAAACTAAAACTTAATTCCTATCCTTAGGTTACACTTTCATAATCATTCCTGAATGACACACAAAACACTTCACATTTGGGGCCAATGACCTCCTTGTTTGGGGAACCCTAATCAACAGGAGTGTATTGTAAGTCTTTTTATGGTAACTTATTTCCCTACAGAGGTCTTAACTAGTTGTACTATAAATGTAAACGTCAGCTATGGAAATTTTTCTTGTTCTTTATCAGATGTTCTTCTAATGAAGCGAGTGCCATATCACTAATTACTGCTAAGTATCATATCGCTAATGACCAAACTTCCAGGTTTATCATCATTACCATCTCTGAATAACCCTTTCTAAAAAAACTTTTCTGGTTGCTTGGGGACACTCTGGTTTGATAGGAGACTTCAAAGAAAAAATTTGTGGATCTGAGTGTGTTTTTTCACTCAGACATCATTTAACATTCACTCACTCACACTGTACATTAGTCTGTAAAACTATACCCACATTTTCCCCACTTATGGCACTATTCTGAACTCAACAAAACTTTTCTGGTTTTAAGAAGGTTCATATTGCTGAAAACTCCTGATATGCATTATCTACCAGTGGCTGAGTTTTTAAAGTACAATGTAAGTGCAAGTTTACAGTATTAAATACACTAAAAGCTTGGTATTTGATTTGGAATCTATTTTCTTTATGGTGCATGTTAAGTGTATATTCAGGAATAACATTTATGGTATTGATAAAAAAATCTCACTCTATCCACCTATGAATGATATAGTATTAAATATTTGCTGCTTTTTGCTTTTTGCTTAACTGATAAACTTACATGCATTCTTTCGTACATATTTTTACAGTGGTCTATAGTTTTTCTCTATATCCCCTGAGAAAGGCCATAGGGGTGAAACGTGGCGGGACAGGAAACTTTGCACTGTAACAGATAATTGTTATTTAGACTATCTGTTTTCAAGGTGTATTTGTTTATATATATGCTCAGTCACAACCGAACTTTTTATTGTTTGCTGTATTTGGATTTAGAATACTATAATAAAGTTTGTATATTTACAAAGCTACTTTCTCTAGTGCCACTTCAAAAGCATTCTACTCCTTCCCCCTCCCTTCCCTTGTCCCACCCTCCTTCTCAATCAGAATCAAGCACCAGAAACATCTTAAAAAAAACAAAAAACTCAGAGACATAGAAGGGTATTATTTAGCTTTTGGAAGGCTGAACACACACACAAACCAAATTACCTGGATTACCTGGCTCAATGACCTCCTCCTGTAGATGTGGATCTGTTAAATAAACCACAAAAAAAAAGAAATAGAGTGAGCTCAACTATAAAAGGTCATTTGTATTAATCAGTTGCCCACAAAAATAACCAAAAAACATAACACTCCCAGACAAACAAATGCATGAAATTTAACATGTGAGGGAGCTGAAATATTACACATATGACTGTGGTTTTAAACATGATTAGAAACCGCTGCACAATGTCAAACAAGATGAAGGTTCATCTTACCAGGAGGAAGAGCAGTGTCATCTTCTACATGCGAAGTGACATCCTTCTCATCCTCATCACTCTGAGCAGAGAGGGCAGTAAGGGACTGCTGCGTCTCAGAGCGTACTATTTTCAAAAATTAGAAATACATACATTGTTGATGCAAGTAAAGAGAATGCAAAAATATGCTACACAGGTTATCTTACAAAACTGATCTCATATTTCTCCCTAAACAAAACTAAGTAAAAACACAATACAATTTTGGCCTAAATTCAAATGACTAAACTGTTGCAATCCCCAAAAATAGCCAATTAGGTAATGTAAAAGGATTGAACTTACATGGTTGCCAAACATTGGAGTCATCCCTGTAGTCCACCCCTACCACCGTTTCTGGCCCAATGAATGGCAACGCTAATCTTTCATACTCCCTGAGATGCTGAACAAGGTGTTGAGGATGTGTCCCACACCTTATGGCTTCTGTGCCCAGGACCTTTTTGATGTGTCTGAAGATGTCACTCACACGCTTTGACACTGGGTAATGGTCCGTTGTGTACTGCCCACTGCAATAACATTCCTGGTAATTTTCTTCCCAGAGTCCCTGCCTTGCAGCATGGGAGGTCTGGGAGTGCAAGCCCCCAGAGAGTCATGGAAAATGTTCTATGGAGGACTCCATGAGGGCTGCATTTTATTCAGGAGTGAAGCTGGTTGCCTTGGAAGCAGAATCCCTGGGCTGGTTAAAACTGGCTGAGGTGCCAGGTTGAGGGCCCAGGGGCCTAGATATTGCTTGACCTGCTTCTCTAGGCAACCTAGCTTGCCTGAGGGAGCTGCCTGCTGGTCTATTTACTGAAAAATGCCCTGGGGTGGTAGTGCCAGCAGTGGTGCTGGTGGTGTTGCCAGCAGGGGTGCTGGTGGTTGTGCTGGTGGTCGTGGTTGGCTTTAGGCTATACATAGTCTCGAAGGGAAAAAGAAAACTAGTTATGGGACAACACACAAAACAAATTTCAGAGAAATGAGGTAAATGGTGGATTCTTACCCTAAATATAGCTTTTTGTGTTGTCTTTGCCACAAATCAACTTTGTTTTTTTGTGGAAAGGTTTGTAAATGTTGCAAGCAAAAGGGCTAAAAATTTCTCTGAAAATATATAGGGATGCAGGGCATGTGCACGTGTACGCGTGGCCGGAAATATTACGTGCGCACATGTACGCGCAACCGCTCACACATCAGAAATATGTGCCTAGGTGATTGTGGGTTTGGTGAATATGAAGGACATGGATGAATTGTTATACTGGCTAGTGCTGTTGTGGCAACAACTGCAACTATTTGGGGTGCTGCACAGGAGGAGCAGCAACAACCCAAGGAGCAGCAACAACCTGATGAGTAGCCTTTAAATTCACTACGGGTCCGGGAGCCACAGGTTTTTACAAAACAGAGCAACCTGGATGACATGCGGGACCAGGATGTCAAAAGGCAATTCTGCCTGTCCCGTCCTGTCATCCAGAACCTGTACAGTCTGCTTGAAGATAAAACTGTTCCCAAAACAAGCAGAAGCCAGGATATGCCAAAAAAGACGAGGCTCTTGTCCACTCTGTATATATTAGGCCGGGCTCGTTTCAAACAACCTCGGCCTTAATATGTGGACTGAGCCAGCCTACAGTTTCCAGGGTGTTTATGAAGGTCATAAATGCCATTGTGGATCTTGTCCCACTATATATTCATTTCCTTCACACAGCTCACGAGTGGAGGAATGTAAGGGTGGATTTCTTTAGGCGAGCAGGATTTCCTAATGTTTTAGGGGCCATCGATTGCACCCATGTGGCAACTCAGGCCCCTAAACGACAGGAAATATAATTTCCCAACCGGAAGCAGTATCATTTGCTGAATGTACATGTAGTCTGTGATGCCAGGAGGAGAATCATGAGTGCACGCACAGGTTTCCTAGGATCATGCCATGATCTATATCCTGCGTCAGACAGCCCTCTACCAGAAATTCAACTCTGGATAAATGCCTGTAATATTTTGTACTAATATATAATTTAGAAAATAGTTTATAAATTTTGTCCAATATTGTGACTAGTGTTGTTGTTCGAATTCAGATCGTCCTAATGTTCGACCCAAATATGACCGTTGGAATTCGGGTGGACTCGACCCCAATTTTGCTGGATTCGAAGCCCCAAATTCGACCCTCACACAATGCATAGGGACCTCCCCCATGATGCCTAGGGCCATCCTATAACAGCAGGGATGCTCCCCTCCATGTTTGTTGTGGCAGGCAGCCGATTGGCTGTCTGTCACTGCATGTCACAAAGGCAACCATTGGCCTATATAGGGCCAGGGCGTGCCTGCGTGTACAACTCCTGACAGAGATTTGCTAGCATCACAACCTTTCTGTGCTGCTTGGCTTGCTTTGTCAAAGTAAAAAAAAAAGTGCTTTACTTAGACTGTATCACACTCTATATATTAGTCGAATAGATTGTTGGATTGTACTGTATTGGTGCAGTCCTGAAATCTACTGTACTCAGATAGGTAGAGTGTTTCACTGTTAGCTTGATAGATAGATAGATAGATAGATAGATAGATAGATAGATAGATAGATAGATAGTCAGTCAGTGTGTTACATACACGCAGCTAGAGGCAGGGTACCCTCCCTGACTGCATGCACAGTATCACACTTGTTCTGAGAGACAGACACACAGATGCAGTGTATACTGCGGTATATATTTTGTATACTGTGCTGCATATTTCAAGCGTCACCACTGAAGGAAAGTGCTGCATGTGTTGTGTCAACCCCCCCAAATAAAAAAATCCACTTACTGTACAAATTTACATAAACATATAGCATATTAGCTACAAAGTATTTTGCAGGGTGTCAAGCCACACAAAAAAATTTCTACAATGGCCAAAGAGGAAAGGGCAGCTTTCTGGGACAGGTGTCTCAAACAGTCCATGATACACCTGTTTCTCCTAGTTCTTCATCAGCGGCTGTAAAGTCACGTGTACAGCAGTATGTAATGGAGTCCCACCGAGGGGTCGGAGAGGCGGAGCTACAAGCATTCCTTCAAGACGCTCAGTTGTTTCAGTCATCTGACAAAGCAAGTCAGTTCACAGGCTTTCCCCCACTTACTTTTTACCAGAACACTCTGAGCCAGACGAGCCAATTCAAACTGGCTTCAAAAGGCCGCTGCTTCCTTTCGGCACATATAGGGAAACTGTCTGTTCTGATGATGATGATGATGTCCTTGATCCGACATGGGGTGAACAAGGAGATTATCATAGGCAGGAAGAAGAGGAGGAGGAGGAGGAAGAAGAGGAGAGGGAGGAATAGGGTAAAAGCTGCCCACAATCTGCATTCTTCAAGTACCAGTGAGGCAAGTCATAGTCGTAAATCGTCGGGAGCTGTCACAGCAGCTATGCCTCAACAACCGCGGACGGCCACCATGAGCATCAGCTCCAGAGCACCTTCCGGCCCAGTTAGATGTTCGCCAGTGTGGGCATTTTTTGATGTCCATAGTGATGACAATACTATGGTCATCTGCAAATTGTGTGCTCAACACTTAAAACGAGGCAAAAACCCAAACAAACTTGGAACAAGTTGCATGAGCACTCATTTAAAAAGCCACCACTGGGTAATCTTACCGGAACACCTGGTCAAAGCACAGAGCTCTGTGCGACCACCTCAGCCCAAGAAGCAAGCTCAAACTGCTCGATCTTCCTCCGCTGCCTTTCCTCCTTCTGCCAGCAAAGTTACCCGTGCTGCGGCCAGTAATTTGAGTGGGACATGTAGCATTACCTTTTCCAGGCTCCACCAGTGGTGAGCAGGAGCTCCAACGCAGATCGGCTGCTTTTTGTTGCATTGCTAGCAGTCAAGACCAGGCATCATTTCCATCCCCCACAACTTCTACCCCATCGTCCAATCTTTCTGTGATAGCATTAGCAGCATCCAACCTTCCATCCCCCAGATGCTGGAGCGCAAGCAGTTTGCTATTTCCGTGCACAATTCAGTCATTGCCACGTAGTCCTGGGGTTGCGAAGCCTGGGTGCCCTCAGCCACACGGGCGCAGCCATTCTAAGTGCCTTGCGGGAGCAGGAGGACATATGGCTACCTCCCAACAGACTTCATCCAGGCAAGGTCGTGTGTGACAACGGGGCCAATCTGCTGGCAGCCTTGCATTGTGGGAAACTCACACACGTACCTTGCCTGGCTCACGTCATGAACCTGATAGTACAGCGCTTCCTTAGGAATTACCCAGGCCTCCAGTTGCTGTTGCTGAAGGCCAGAAAGTTAGCATAGCCAGTGCCAGATTGGTGGATTTACAGTGAAATCTCAACCTGCCAGTGCACCGGTTAATTTGTGATGTGGCCACACATTGGAATTCCACCTTTACATGCTGTAGCGTCTGGCTGAACAACAGAAAGTGGTGGTGGATTACGTGGCAGAGTCTGTTCGTTTCAGACGTATACCTACACTACCTTTCTTCAGCCCTGCGGAGTGGCTGCAAATTGAGGACTTATGCACTGTATTGTCACCTTTTGAAGAGGCCACTAGGATGATCAGCAGAGATCAGGCCTGTGTCAGTGACACCACCCCCATCATATGCCTGCTGGAACAGATGATGGTGGATTTCGGACACGACACAGCGGACACTACATCAAGAGATGACATTTCAAACATCATTTTGGACATGCGTGCCTACTAGGCATAGTGCACCACAAATCCAGGAAGAGGAGGAGGTGAAGAAGGATGAGGATGACATGGCATGCGAGAAGGGGAGGAAGGGGCAGAGGAGGATATTAGGGGTACATGGCATCCATCCACCCAAACACAAGGCGGCATGTTCCGTGGATGGCAAGACCAGGGGGAGGGGGAGGAGTTGACCCTGTGCTGCTGTTCGACCCACAGGAGTGTGGGTCCAGAATTACCTCAGCTGTGGGTAGTTTGAGCAACATGACAGCTTTCATGAAGGAGTGCATAGCCAAAGATCCACACATACAACACATAAAAACAAGGACTGACTATTGGATTGCTACGTTACTGGTTCCACGTTACAAGCCTGAGATACACCTGGGGGCATAGTGAGTGACAAGTGGATTCGGCTCTCCACAGAAAATTTCGACCGAATAACTTTTATTAAAATGAATAAGGCTTGGATCGGCAATGACTTCAACACCCCCTCTGCAGAGTGTACTGATTAGTTGTCAACTGCGGCACGGACACCATGATGGGAAGAGCACGTTCACAGCTTTCGGCATCTCCTTCTACTCCTCCCACTAGTGGCCCTCTACCTCTACTCTGTCTCTGAGGTCTATACCTTGCAATGGAGCTATGCAACTGGCTAATTATTTTTACCGAGCACCTCCCTCAGGGCCCTCTGCCTCTATCTACTTTAGAGTAGAGATGAGCGAATTTTTTAAAAATTTGATTTGGCCGGTTCACCAAATTGTTCGAAAAGATTTGCTTTGATCAGAATTTATTTGTGGTGAATCGCGTTAAGAAACGTCTATTTCCGGCCTGCAGAGAGCCTTGATAGTGGTGTAGAACACTGTGCCTTGCAGTAACACGGATTCTAATAGTGACGCCTGTCATCTGCATGTCATACTGACTCAGTGTTATTTCACTACCACAGCAGACTCCCTATGTGTGTTACTGCAAGGCACAGTGTTCTACACCACTATCAAGGCTCTCTGCAGGCCGGAAATAGATGTTTTTTAACACGATTCGCCGCAAATAAATTGGGATTGAAGCGAATCTTTTCAGAAAATTTGGCGAACCGGCTGAATCGAATTTTTGAGAAATTCGTTCATCTCTAGTGGTGACAAATCTTCACACATCAAAAGTTCCCAATATCTCGCACAGGCAAAATGATTTTTTACATTTAGACAGAAATAGGAGTCTATTTTAAATATTTAACTCAATAGGCAGGTAGACATTTCTAAAGGAAGGTTGCACCAGAAACATCTCCCACAAAAATTTAACAAATCTTATATATATATATATATATATATATAGATATTTTATAGAGATATCAAAGGTTAATATTTAGCTTTTGGAAGGCTGAACACACACACAAACCAAATTACCTGTATTCTCTCCTAGGCTTCTCTGCAGTGGATCAAGACCTCCTCCTGTAGACGGTGATCTGCTAAATAAAGCACAAAAAAAAATGAAATAGAGTGAGCTTGACTTTAAACCAAGTTAATTTGGATTGATTGGTTTACCACAAATATAACCAAAAAACATAACACTCCCAGTGCAAAAAATGTGTGAAATGTAACACTCATATTACACATGAGTGTGGTTATAAACATGATTAGAGACAGGTGCACAATGTCAAACAAGATATGCCATGAAGGTTAATCTTACCAAGAGAAAGCCCAGTGTCATCTCGATGCGAAGTGACATCCTTGTCATCCACATCACTCAGAGCACAGAGGGCAAGAGGGGACTGCTGCTTCTCAGAGCATACTATTGTAAAAACAATGAAATACACACCTTGTTGATGCAAGTCAAAAGAAGGTAAAACTAGACTAAAGAGGTCATTAGAGCAGCAACAGCGACGGCGGTGGTGGTGGTGGCAGTGGTTGTGGCCATTCTCCTTGGCTCCATGTTACTAGAAGGAAAAAAATAAAACATTTATGGGAAAACAAACCAAAAACATTTTTGGAGGAATTAAGTAAATCGTGTGTTCTTACTTTCAGTTCTGTTTTTCTTGTAGAAGCCTTCTGGTTTGTGTTGTTTTTTTTGTGTGTGTTTGGAAATTTTTTGTTTGCATGCAGAATGGCTAAGAAGTTCTGTGAAAATATATAGGGATACAGTACGAGCACACGTTCATGCGTGTTACGTGTGCACGTTCACGCACGTTACGTGCACACATTCTTTTGCACGCTCAAATGTGTGCTGGGGCGAGGATTGTGCATGTTGTTTTCATGGAGGAGAATATTGAGGTGGAGTTGCTTTTCACCACTGCTGTTGTGGCAGCAAGCACAACTCTTCTGGTTACTGCACAGGAGGAGCAGCAACAACCCGAGGAGCAGCCTTCAACTTCGCGAGGGGTCTGGAAGTAATGCATTTTCCTGAAGCGTAGCCAGCTGGATAGTATCCCAAGTGACCAGAATGTCAAAAGGTGTTTTGGCCTGTCCCACCAGGTCATCCATGATCTGTTCAGCTTGCCGGAAGCTAAAATTGCTCCAAAAACAAAGAGAAGCCAGGCAGTGCCAGGAATGACCAGGCTCTTGACAGTTCTCTATATTTTAGGAAGGGGTTCCTTTCAATCCTCCTCGGCCTTAACTTGTGGACTAAGCCAGCCTACAGTTTCCAGGGTTTTTATGAAGGTCATAATTTCCATTGTGGACCTTGTCCCACTATATATTCAGTTCCCTCAAACAGCTAAGAAGTGGAGGAAGGTAAAGATGGATTTCTTCAGGTGAGCGGACTTTCCTAATGTTTAGCGGCATGTTCCAACTCCCGTGGGATTTTGATAATTTCTTTTAGTGCTGGATGACAGCAATCAGCCGACAGAACTATACGCAACTGAGCAATCAAGGATGGATAATAGGGTAAGCTTGGACGCAACATTTCCGTTTTTTCGGATTTTTCTCCACTACCGTCCCCAAAAGTAAGTACCAACTAATTTACTTTACATGCTGTATTTATCTTGCCTTTGAAACATAAATGGCAGGAGTCAAATATAGACAAACGCTGTAGACTTTTTCTTTTTCTGATCTAGGGTTTTTGTATAATTTGGTTACGGTAAACTAAAACTTAATTCCTATCCTTAGGTTACACTTTCATAATCATTCCTGAATGACACACAAAACACTTCACATTTGGGGCCAATGACCTCCTTGTTTGGGGAACCCTAATCAACAGGAGTGTATTGTAAGTCTTTTTATGGTAACTTATTTCCCTACAGAGGTCTTAACTAGTTGTACTATAAATGTAAACGTCAGCTATGGAAATTTTTCTTGTTCTTTATCAGATGTTCTTCTAATGAAGCGAGTGCCATATCACTAATTACTGCTAAGTATCATATCGCTAATGACCAAACTTCCAGGTTTATCATCATTACCATCTCTGAATAACCCTTTCTAAAAAAACTTTTCTGGTTGCTTGGGGACACTCTGGTTTGATAGGAGACTTCAAAGAAAAAATTTGTGGATCTGAGTGTGTTTTTTCACTCAGACATCATTTAACATTCACTCACTCACACTGTACATTAGTCTGTAAAACTATACCCACATTTTCCCCACTTATGGCACTATTCTGAACTCAACAAAACTTTTCTGGTTTTAAGAAGGTTCATATTGCTGAAAACTCCTGATATGCATTATCTACCAGTGGCTGAGTTTTTAAAGTACAATGTAAGTGCAAGTTTACAGTATTAAATACACTAAAAGCTTGGTATTTGATTTGGAATCTATTTTCTTTATGGTGCATGTTAAGTGTATATTCAGGAATAACATTTATGGTATTGATAAAAAAATCTCACTCTATCCACCTATGAATGATATAGTATTAAATATTTGCTGCTTTTTGCTTTTTGCTTAACTGATAAACTTACATGCATTCTTTCGTACATATTTTTACAGTGGTCTATAGTTTTTCTCTATATCCCCTGAGAAAGGCCATAGGGGTGAAACGTGGCGGGACAGGAAACTTTGCACTGTAACAGATAATTGTTATTTAGACTATCTGTTTTCAAGGTGTATTTGTTTATATATATGCTCAGTCACAACCGAACTTTTTATTGTTTGCTGTATTTGGATTTAGAATACTATAATAAAGTTTGTATATTTACAAAGCTACTTTCTCTAGTGCCACTTCAAAAGCATTCTACTCCTTCCCCCTCCCTTCCCTTGTCCCACCCTCCTTCTCAATCAGAATCAAGCACCAGAAACATCTTAAAAAAAACAAAAAACTCAGAGACATAGAAGGGTATTATTTAGCTTTTGGAAGGCTGAACACACACACAAACCAAATTACCTGGATTACCTGGCTCAATGACCTCCTCCTGTAGATGTGGATCTGTTAAATAAACCACAAAAAAAAAGAAATAGAGTGAGCTCAACTATAAAAGGTCATTTGTATTAATCAGTTGCCCACAAAAATAACCAAAAAACATAACACTCCCAGACAAACAAATGCATGAAATTTAACATGTGAGGGAGCTGAAATATTACACATATGACTGTGGTTTTAAACATGATTAGAAACCGCTGCACAATGTCAAACAAGATGAAGGTTCATCTTACCAGGAGGAAGAGCAGTGTCATCTTCTACATGCGAAGTGACATCCTTCTCATCCTCATCACTCTGAGCAGAGAGGGCAGTAAGGGACTGCTGCGTCTCAGAGCGTACTATTTTCAAAAATTAGAAATACATACATTGTTGATGCAAGTAAAGAGAATGCAAAAATATGCTACACAGGTTATCTTACAAAACTGATCTCATATTTCTCCCTAAACAAAACTAAGTAAAAACACAATACAATTTTGGCCTAAATTCAAATGACTAAACTGTTGCAATCCCCAAAAATAGCCAATTAGGTAATGTAAAAGGATTGAACTTACATGGTTGCCAAACATTGGAGTCATCCCTGTAGTCCACCCCTACCACCGTTTCTGGCCCAATGAATGGCAACGCTAATCTTTCATACTCCCTGAGATGCTGAACAAGGTGTTGAGGATGTGTCCCACACCTTATGGCTTCTGTGCCCAGGACCTTTTTGATGTGTCTGAAGATGTCACTCACACGCTTTGACACTGGGTAATGGTCCGTTGTGTACTGCCCACTGCAATAACATTCCTGGTAATTTTCTTCCCAGAGTCCCTGCCTTGCAGCATGGGAGGTCTGGGAGTGCAAGCCCCCAGAGAGTCATGGAAAATGTTCTATGGAGGACTCCATGAGGGCTGCATTTTATTCAGGAGTGAAGCTGGTTGCCTTGGAAGCAGAATCCCTGGGCTGGTTAAAACTGGCTGAGGTGCCAGGTTGAGGGCCCAGGGGCCTAGATATTGCTTGACCTGCTTCTCTAGGCAACCTAGCTTGCCTGAGGGAGCTGCCTGCTGGTCTATTTACTGAAAAATGCCCTGGGGTGGTAGTGCCAGCAGTGGTGCTGGTGGTGTTGCCAGCAGGGGTGCTGGTGGTTGTGCTGGTGGTCGTGGTTGGCTTTAGGCTATACATAGTCTCGAAGGGAAAAAGAAAACTAGTTATGGGACAACACACAAAACAAATTTCAGAGAAATGAGGTAAATGGTGGATTCTTACCCTAAATATAGCTTTTTGTGTTGTCTTTGCCACAAATCAACTTTGTTTTTTTGTGGAAAGGTTTGTAAATGTTGCAAGCAAAAGGGCTAAAAATTTCTCTGAAAATATATAGGGATGCAGGGCATGTGCACGTGTACGCGTGGCCGGAAATATTACGTGCGCACATGTACGCGCAACCGCTCACACATCAGAAATATGTGCCTAGGTGATTGTGGGTTTGGTGAATATGAAGGACATGGATGAATTGTTATACTGGCTAGTGCTGTTGTGGCAACAACTGCAACTATTTGGGGTGCTGCACAGGAGGAGCAGCAACAACCCAAGGAGCAGCAACAACCTGATGAGTAGCCTTTAAATTCACTACGGGTCCGGGAGCCACAGGTTTTTACAAAACAGAGCAACCTGGATGACATGCGGGACCAGGATGTCAAAAGGCAATTCTGCCTGTCCCGTCCTGTCATCCAGAACCTGTACAGTCTGCTTGAAGATAAAACTGTTCCCAAAACAAGCAGAAGCCAGGATATGCCAAAAAAGACGAGGCTCTTGTCCACTCTGTATATATTAGGCCGGGCTCGTTTCAAACAACCTCGGCCTTAATATGTGGACTGAGCCAGCCTACAGTTTCCAGGGTGTTTATGAAGGTCATAAATGCCATTGTGGATCTTGTCCCACTATATATTCATTTCCTTCACACAGCTCACGAGTGGAGGAATGTAAGGGTGGATTTCTTTAGGCGAGCAGGATTTCCTAATGTTTTAGGGGCCATCGATTGCACCCATGTGGCAACTCAGGCCCCTAAACGACAGGAAATATAATTTCCCAACCGGAAGCAGTATCATTTGCTGAATGTACATGTAGTCTGTGATGCCAGGAGGAGAATCATGAGTGCACGCACAGGTTTCCTAGGATCATGCCATGATCTATATCCTGCGTCAGACAGCCCTCTACCAGAAATTCAACTCTGGATAAATGCCTGTAATATTTTGTACTAATATATAATTTAGAAAATAGTTTATAAATTTTGTCCAATATTGTGACTAGTGTTGTTGTTCGAATTCAGATCGTCCTAATGTTCGACCCAAATATGACCGTTGGAATTCGGGTGGACTCGACCCCAATTTTGCTGGATTCGAAGCCCCAAATTCGACCCTCACACAATGCATAGGGACCTCCCCCATGATGCCTAGGGCCATCCTATAACAGCAGGGATGCTCCCCTCCATGTTTGTTGTGGCAGGCAGCCGATTGGCTGTCTGTCACTGCATGTCACAAAGGCAACCATTGGCCTATATAGGGCCAGGGCGTGCCTGCGTGTACAACTCCTGACAGAGATTTGCTAGCATCACAACCTTTCTGTGCTGCTTGGCTTGCTTTGTCAAAGTAAAAAAAAAAGTGCTTTACTTAGACTGTATCACACTCTATATATTAGTCGAATAGATTGTTGGATTGTACTGTATTGGTGCAGTCCTGAAATCTACTGTACTCAGATAGGTAGAGTGTTTCACTGTTAGCTTGATAGATAGATAGATAGATAGATAGATAGATAGATAGATAGATAGATAGATAGTCAGTCAGTGTGTTACATACACGCAGCTAGAGGCAGGGTACCCTCCCTGACTGCATGCACAGTATCACACTTGTTCTGAGAGACAGACACACAGATGCAGTGTATACTGCGGTATATATTTTGTATACTGTGCTGCATATTTCAAGCGTCACCACTGAAGGAAAGTGCTGCATGTGTTGTGTCAACCCCCCCAAATAAAAAAATCCACTTACTGTACAAATTTACATAAACATATAGCATATTAGCTACAAAGTATTTTGCAGGGTGTCAAGCCACACAAAAAAATTTCTACAATGGCCAAAGAGGAAAGGGCAGCTTTCTGGGACAGGTGTCTCAAACAGTCCATGATACACCTGTTTCTCCTAGTTCTTCATCAGCGGCTGTAAAGTCACGTGTACAGCAGTATGTAATGGAGTCCCACCGAGGGGTCGGAGAGGCGGAGCTACAAGCATTCCTTCAAGACGCTCAGTTGTTTCAGTCATCTGACAAAGCAAGTCAGTTCACAGGCTTTCCCCCACTTACTTTTTACCAGAACACTCTGAGCCAGACGAGCCAATTCAAACTGGCTTCAAAAGGCCGCTGCTTCCTTTCGGCACATATAGGGAAACTGTCTGTTCTGATGATGATGATGATGTCCTTGATCCGACATGGGGTGAACAAGGAGATTATCATAGGCAGGAAGAAGAGGAGGAGGAGGAGGAAGAAGAGGAGAGGGAGGAATAGGGTAAAAGCTGCCCACAATCTGCATTCTTCAAGTACCAGTGAGGCAAGTCATAGTCGTAAATCGTCGGGAGCTGTCACAGCAGCTATGCCTCAACAACCGCGGACGGCCACCATGAGCATCAGCTCCAGAGCACCTTCCGGCCCAGTTAGATGTTCGCCAGTGTGGGCATTTTTTGATGTCCATAGTGATGACAATACTATGGTCATCTGCAAATTGTGTGCTCAACACTTAAAACGAGGCAAAAACCCAAACAAACTTGGAACAAGTTGCATGAGCACTCATTTAAAAAGCCACCACTGGGTAATCTTACCGGAACACCTGGTCAAAGCACAGAGCTCTGTGCGACCACCTCAGCCCAAGAAGCAAGCTCAAACTGCTCGATCTTCCTCCGCTGCCTTTCCTCCTTCTGCCAGCAAAGTTACCCGTGCTGCGGCCAGTAATTTGAGTGGGACATGTAGCATTACCTTTTCCAGGCTCCACCAGTGGTGAGCAGGAGCTCCAACGCAGATCGGCTGCTTTTTGTTGCATTGCTAGCAGTCAAGACCAGGCATCATTTCCATCCCCCACAACTTCTACCCCATCGTCCAATCTTTCTGTGATAGCATTAGCAGCATCCAACCTTCCATCCCCCAGATGCTGGAGCGCAAGCAGTTTGCTATTTCCGTGCACAATTCAGTCATTGCCACGTAGTCCTGGGGTTGCGAAGCCTGGGTGCCCTCAGCCACACGGGCGCAGCCATTCTAAGTGCCTTGCGGGAGCAGGAGGACATATGGCTACCTCCCAACAGACTTCATCCAGGCAAGGTCGTGTGTGACAACGGGGCCAATCTGCTGGCAGCCTTGCATTGTGGGAAACTCACACACGTACCTTGCCTGGCTCACGTCATGAACCTGATAGTACAGCGCTTCCTTAGGAATTACCCAGGCCTCCAGTTGCTGTTGCTGAAGGCCAGAAAGTTAGCATAGCCAGTGCCAGATTGGTGGATTTACAGTGAAATCTCAACCTGCCAGTGCACCGGTTAATTTGTGATGTGGCCACACATTGGAATTCCACCTTTACATGCTGTAGCGTCTGGCTGAACAACAGAAAGTGGTGGTGGATTACGTGGCAGAGTCTGTTCGTTTCAGACGTATACCTACACTACCTTTCTTCAGCCCTGCGGAGTGGCTGCAAATTGAGGACTTATGCACTGTATTGTCACCTTTTGAAGAGGCCACTAGGATGATCAGCAGAGATCAGGCCTGTGTCAGTGACACCACCCCCATCATATGCCTGCTGGAACAGATGATGGTGGATTTCGGACACGACACAGCGGACACTACATCAAGAGATGACATTTCAAACATCATTTTGGACATGCGTGCCTACTAGGCATAGTGCACCACAAATCCAGGAAGAGGAGGAGGTGAAGAAGGATGAGGATGACATGGCATGCGAGAAGGGGAGGAAGGGGCAGAGGAGGATATTAGGGGTACATGGCATCCATCCACCCAAACACAAGGCGGCATGTTCCGTGGATGGCAAGACCAGGGGGAGGGGGAGGAGTTGACCCTGTGCTGCTGTTCGACCCACAGGAGTGTGGGTCCAGAATTACCTCAGCTGTGGGTAGTTTGAGCAACATGACAGCTTTCATGAAGGAGTGCATAGCCAAAGATCCACACATACAACACATAAAAACAAGGACTGACTATTGGATTGCTACGTTACTGGTTCCACGTTACAAGCCTGAGATACACCTGGGGGCATAGTGAGTGACAAGTGGATTCGGCTCTCCACAGAAAATTTCGACCGAATAACTTTTATTAAAATGAATAAGGCTTGGATCGGCAATGACTTCAACACCCCCTCTGCAGAGTGTACTGATTAGTTGTCAACTGCGGCACGGACACCATGATGGGAAGAGCACGTTCACAGCTTTCGGCATCTCCTTCTACTCCTCCCACTAGTGGCCCTCTACCTCTACTCTGTCTCTGAGGTCTATACCTTGCAATGGAGCTATGCAACTGGCTAATTATTTTTACCGAGCACCTCCCTCAGGGCCCTCTGCCTCTATCTACTTTAGAGTAGAGATGAGCGAATTTTTTAAAAATTTGATTTGGCCGGTTCACCAAATTGTTCGAAAAGATTTGCTTTGATCAGAATTTATTTGTGGTGAATCGCGTTAAGAAACGTCTATTTCCGGCCTGCAGAGAGCCTTGATAGTGGTGTAGAACACTGTGCCTTGCAGTAACACGTATAGGGAGTCTGCTGTGGTAGTGAAATAATACTGTGAGTCAGTATGACATGCAGATGACAGGCGTCACTATTAGAATCACTGCACACTTCACTTATTTGGGCAGTCACGGGGCCAAAACTGACCAAATAACTAAAGTATGAACCCAGCCTTACAGGCCTATGTTAGCGTCAAGAACAGGCACACTACTTTTACACCTTCGTCAGCTGATTCCACATAGATGTCCACAGAACCTGTTCTATTAACCACTTATACAAGTAGAGCTCCAGAGTGGAGAGGGTGTCAGCAGTAAGTTTGTGTTGACGTCACTGATTATTTTGCCCTTCCTCTGATCCATCAGAACAAAAACCCACAAAAAGCGGATCCTGTCTGTGGAGCATATGCCTTCACCCGGTCACCATTTGCTCAATAATCCATCAGTATTGCTAATGCCAAAAAAAACAGGAGTGGATCCAAAATAGAGATGACAGGTGAATAGAATATTTGCATGTCTTCTGTGTTTTGTACCCACTCCTGCTTTTGGCTACCAAATCATAAGCCAATTCTGATGGGACCATATAGGCCTTACAGCTGCTCCACAGACGGGATCCGTTGTGTGTCTCTTTTTTCTTTCCGTCTGACAGATCAGAAGAAGGGTCAAATAAATAGTGATGTCATCCAGGCCAAAAAGGCAAAATAGTTGCCCAGTCATGGAGTGGGGAGGGTGGGAGAACAGCTTGAGAAGTTCACAGAGTGGCACAATGGCATAGTGGTGAGGTGGAAGCAGCATGAGGAGACCACAGAGTGGCCCAATGACAGAGTCTGGAGGTGGCCGCAGCATCAGGAGGCCACAGAATGGCACAATAACAGTAAGGAGTTGGCGACAGCAACAGGAAGCTACAGAGTGGCACAATGACAGATTTTGGATGTGGCGGCAGCAGCAGCATCAGGCCACAGAATGGCACAATAACAGATTGTGGAGGTGGCAGCAGCATCAGGAGGCCACAGAGTGGGACAATGACCGAGTGTGGGGGTGACGATAGCATCAGGAGGCTACAGAGTGGCACAATGACAGAGTGTGGAGGTGGCAGCAGCATGAGTAGGCCACAGAGTGTCACAATGACAGAGTCTGGAGATGGCGGCAGCATGAGTAGGCCACAGAGTGGCAAAATGAAAGAGTGTGGAGCTGGCGACAGCATCAGGAGGCCACAGAGTGGCACAATGACAGAGTCAGGAGGTGGTGGCAGCAGCAGCAGCATCAGGAGGAGGCTACAGAGTGGCACAATGACAGAGTGTGGAGGTGGCGGCAGCAGCAGCATCAGGTGGAGGCCACAAAGTGGCACAATGACAGAGTGTGGAGGTGGCAGCAGAATCAGAAGGCCACAGACTGGCACAATGACCAAGTGTCCTCGCCTCCTGTATCACTGTCTGTATTAGTCTGTCATTTGCAATCCCTATTTAATGTACAGCGCTGCGTAATATGTTGGCGCTATATAAATCCTGTTTAATAATAATAATATTAAAAAGTGTGGAGGTGGCAGCAGCATGAGGAAGCCACAGAGTTGCACAATGACAGAGTGTGGAGTTGGCGACAGCATGAGGAAGCCACAGAGTGGCACAATGACAGAGTGTGGAGTTGGCAACAGCATCAGGAGGCTACAGAGTGGCATAATGACAAATGACAGAGTGTGGAGGTGGCAGCAGCATGATGAGGCCAGAGAGTGGCACAATGACAGAGTCTGGAGGTGACGGCAGAAGCAGCATCAGGCACAGACCACAGAGTGGCACAATGACAGAGTCTGGAGTAGGCGACAGCATCAGGAGACCACAGAGTGGCACAATGACAGAGTCTGGAGGTGGCGACAGCATCAGGAGGCCACAGAGTGGTACAATGACAGAGTGTGGAGGTGGTGGCCGCATCATGAGGCCACAGAGTGGCACAATGACAGAGTGTGGAGGTGGCGGCAGCATCAGGAGAAGGCCACAGAATGGCACAATGACAAATGACAGAGTGTGGAGGTGGCAGCAGCATGATGAGGAGTGGCAAGAGTGGCAAGGTGATATAGTGTGGAGATGACGGCAGCAGCATCAGGGAACCACAAAGTGACCCGGTGACAGAGTGGGGCGATGGGTGGCAATACCTGTACCTGCTGACGACGGTGGGTGAAAGAAGGAGCACTTGGCATCTGATATGTGGCATCAGGCGGGTGGCAGCATCAGAGTAGTAGCTGAGGCAGGTAGCCAGAAGAAACCGGTCTCTTTTGTCAAGGTTTGGGTCAGGCAGCATGGATCATCTAATCAGATGTGTCAGGCATTGGTGGGTGGAAATCCTGGCTTATCCACGCCTGTTTCATCTTGACAAAGGTCAGTCTCTCCACATTTTAAGTGGACAGGCAAATTTTTCTTGGGGTAACTAAAACACCCGCTCTGATGCCACACTACAGGCCGGGCAGGACAGCTCTTCCAGGGCAAACTCGGCCAGTTGCGGCCACAAATCCAGCTTGGCTGCTTAGTAGTCCAGCGGATCTTCAATGACGGCTGGCAGGGTGCACTCCAAGTATGCCACCACCTGCTGGTTCAGGTTCTGCTCTATGTCTAGCTGCTGGTCAGACAGAAGTTCCTTCACTATGCGGGTGCAGAAAGCTGCTCAACAGTGACTCTAGACTCAGGCTGCTGCTGATGAAGCTGGTACTGCTCCTGCCACCCCACCCCTCCAAAGCAGCCATGGCAGTGGAATGTGAGTGCAGAGGGCCCCCCCAGTCAGACCTGCGAGGGGATGGATGATGGCGCAGATAGGCAGCGGCCAACTGACTAAAAAGGATGTCTCTGTAGTAGTTCAGTTTGTCCTCCCTCTCAGCGGGTGTAAAAAAGACCCCCATTTTGGACTGGTAGTGAGGGTCCAACAAGGTGGAAATCCAGAAGTCATGCCCAATGGTGACAATTCGGCTGTCACTGCGCAAGCAAGTGAGCATGCAGCGGGCCATTTCTGCAAGAGACTCAGGGGGACTCCCTGCTTCCATCTCCACTGCATACTGCCACAGTGTGTCTGGGCCCTCTGCCTCATCTCCCTTTTGCTCCTCTGGCTGCTCCTGCTCCTCCTCTCCTGTCATCTGAGTAGAAAAACCACCCATTTCGCTATACATTGCCTTTGCTCCAATGTCCTCCTCCTCCTCCAGTTCAGCCCCCACAGGGCTCATGTGGCCATGAGATCCAGGTACCACGTCTCCAATCCCCTGACCAGCCAGATTTACCAGCATCTGTTCCAGGACATGAAGCAGTGGAATGAGGTTGTTCATCCCGTAGTCCTGGCGACTGACAAATAACGTGGCCTCCTCAAAGGGCCTGAGCAAATGGCAGGTGTGACACATGAGCTTCCACTGGCTGACTTCAAAGTTACACATGAGTTGTCACAGGGAAAGCCATGATTTAATGTCTTGATGAATCACATGGACCAGTTCCTCCCCTGTGTGACTCCGTTCCCCCAGGCAAACCAGGTGCAGAACAGCGTGACACCGCCGTGCCCTGCACATGTGGTATGCTGGAGGGGCACTGTGAATTGTCCCTGCAGTGGAGGCTGAGGACAAGGTGGAGGATGAGGAGGCAGAGGCCAACGTTGTCGCAGGACCAGCGGTGTGAGAACGTGGAGGCGGAAGCGGTGTCACCTGGCCAAGTTGCTGGTGTGGCTGTGCAGGAATCACATTCACTCAGTGGGCCGTAAAGGACATGTATTGTCCCTGACCGTAGTTACAGCTCCACACATCGGCACTGCTGTGCACTTTGGCAGACACCGACAGGCTCAAGGACTGGCCCACCTTCTGTTCTACATATTTGTGCAGGGCTGGTACTGCCTTTTTTGCAAAGAAATGACGGCTTGGGACTCTCCACCTCGGCTCGGCAAAAGCCATCAGTTCTCTGAAAGGTGCAGAGTCCACCAGTTGGAAAGGGAGGGACTGCAGCACAAGCAACTTGGACAGGAGCACATTCGGCTTCTGCACCGTTGGATGAGTGCACGCATACTGTTGTCTCTTGGCAATCGCTTCGGTGATCGATTGCTAACGGAATGACTGACGAGGAGTAGGAGGAGCAGGAGCATCTGGACAAGAAGAAGATGGAAATGACAGCTCCCTTCGGCTGAGGTGGTGGGGAGTGCCATTGCCATTGAGGGATCTGAAAGATTAAAGTTAAGTGTAACTTTTTTGTTTTCAGTTTTTTTTCGCTTTAATAAAGTACCTGATGCATTATGTCCACATGTCCTTAAAGGGCTGAGCTCTGTCATTTCAAAGCAATTGTTTCTAATGTTTAAAGACTCTTTTAGACAGCAAAAATTAGTGCCTGGGATAAAGGTAACCTTTAGGTCTACTGTGGTATACCTTAACACATAATATACCCAAAAGTCTTTAAGCCAGGTGGTTTTCATATTGTAAGTCATAGTGCAATCAGAATAAAATGCAGAAGTTGTTTAGCTGGGGTAAAAGAAAGTTGCAAGATGATCAGAGTGCGAGTCCACTCCCAAGTTGGGTCTCCACCCCTTTAGTTTGTTGCATTTGATTAGAGACTCTGTGGCCATAGTATATGAGACTCCAACAGAACTGATGGATGTATCTTTTTGGCATACATTGGGTGAGGGGATTCAGAGAGTACGAGAGGCTGGGTGTATTACAGGATTGGTTAGGGATCCCCTTCCTATAGATGGACGTTATGGGGTATCTACCACCTGGGTGGTGCCAGACATGTCCCGATTTACTCCTTTAATGAGGCAGAAAATCCTTAAGACAGCGCCACAACATTTACGCCCTGCATTATTCACAGTATTAGGTGCTTTGAAAGAAAGGCAAGGGAATGTGCATGAAGCAGCTACTATAATGGGTCAGTTAGAGGGGATTGAAAAAGGACCAGGACATAAGCAAAGACCAATACAAAGGACAGAAAAAGGAGATTTCATAAAGAGGTTTAAAATTACAAGAAAACAGTTGTTTCTTGATCTGCTTAACAGTGGTGTTCCCAAAGACAGACAGACATTGATGGGATTCCTACTGTTGATCTGTTCAAGCGCTGGAAACAACTGAAGGATAGAGGGAAGTTACAGCCAGCCAGACTCAAGAAGGTGTTGTCTAGTAATGTAGAAAAAATATCCCCTCCTACACCTATACCTCCCCAGAAAAGAAACAACCCATACGGGGAGGCACAAACAGCTTTATATGATTATGTTACAACACATACACCCTCCAAGAGGGAAAAGTCTATATATCATTGACTAAAAGATAAATCCCCTGCTCCACTGATCAGAATCTGAAGTTTGGGGACAGACACTACATGGGTGACAGTTGAAGGTTTGGAAGACAGAATTTATGGGCTTCTAAGGTTCACTGCAGACTACAAATAGGCAATGGTCCTGTCTTTAATGCCAACATATTTGCATCTGAATTGCCAAACAACATAACAGAAATGGATATCCTACAGGGCCAGACTATCCATACAATAACAGGGATGTATGTGTTTGGCACTTCAGTCTGTTGTTTCTCTGTGTTTGCAGTCAAACCCATTGTGAGGGGTTATGCTAAATGGACATCGGTGTACATTCTACCCCTGAAGCACTCAGACAGTGGGGGGAGTGGCATTCGGTACTTAATTTATCAAAGGTTTTCCTTCCAAAGACCATTGATGGAGAGTCTCAGGATCAATTTGTGTACAAGACAACATGCCACAATTGGATTATTACAAGGTTACCCACACAGCCCAATGATTTGTCATGGATTGGTTGCTAAAGATCTAGAAAAGCTTTCACCGATTTCTTATCTGGAACAGCTCTAGATGAAGTACCAAACAACAACCAGTGGTAATACGGACAGAGTTAAGTTAAAGTGGTGGTATTTCTGCTCAGGAATCAACCATTTTGAATCAACAGTTAGCGGGACTGGAGACCGCGCCTGTTGAACTGGAAGCACCTGTGATCATGGTTGATGGGAAACTTTGCCAAAAGGCTTCCGATTGGGAGCATTTGACAGCTGATGAATAAATAATTGTGTGATACACTAATGGTTGAGCTATGGACAAATTTGGACTACTACTGCTTTTCAACCCTCCACAGAGACAATGTTTTATCATATTGTGAGGGAGGGTTTAGCCGATATGCTGAAATACATGCAGTGGACATGAAGATCGAAGATGCCACAAGTTCATCTGGATGTAATGAAAGGTATAATGGCCTGCTTAAACAAAAAAGAGCTGACCCCCACAAATACATAGATAGATTGGGTTTGAGTTGTGTCACAAGCCTCATTTTTGTCAAATCAGTGGGTGGTGGGGGGTACACAGTTCCTTCACATGCTAGGTCAGGGACAACAAAGTGTTTTCTGAATTAGTTTTTAATGTAAAAAAGTGAACTCAGGTGCAAGACAAGATAGACATTTTTGGGGGTCAGTTGTGGGAGAAAAACTGTGAGTTTGTATAAACTGGACTACCGTATTCTATCAGGCATACATAAAAAAGATGATGTGACTATGACCCATTGCCTGACTGATATGACAGTGACTTGACCCAAGACATTTTTCAATAATGTTATGAGATTATTTGTATGGACATGAATAATATCCAGTATAGCAGATAGAGGAAGGGAAAGTAAGAAGAAAGATGAAGTATTTGCTAGTAAAAGCTAATACTAACGTAAAACTCAGAGATGTTGATGTTAACCCTGTTTGTTTTCCTAGTTTCAATCTTGGTGGCTCTAATTGGTTTGATCATTGGTCAGTACTGGTCAAACACTGGCCATTGTCTTAGTTCCTGGGAAGTTTAAAACATAGTGCCATACCTAGTTAACTAATCTTGACCAGAACTAACTGTATGCAACATGTTTTTTGATCATCTGCCAAGCCATTAATTTGGAAGACCCCTTGGATGAATGCAACTCACTTCCGCAGCTAAAGTATTTTTGTTATATCTAACTCTTTGTTACTGCATTGTTTTATCTATCTGTTTTTAATATTAAATAGTATAATCTTTCAAGTCTTTGTGTTATCTCTCTTTGTACACTTCAAATTCAACCCATCAATATTTGCATAAACTGTCACAAATTATATCCGTGACATAACATCTGTGGACAGGAAAGGGTGTCTTTTTGGGGATGTTGTGCAGATGGAAGTTGCAGGATCTGGAGATTTAGGAAGTGAAGGAGAGTGCAAAGTCACTTTACTTGTGTACATTGAATGGCAGGCTGAGAACAGGCAGGTAAGTTTATTTTATTGTGTATGCGGCATAGCATTTCCTTACTGCAAAAAAAAAAAAAAAAAATGCTGCCTGCTTAGTATTTTCTGTCTGTTAAGTTTATTTTGTCTTTCATACTTTAACCTTTTTCTTATTTTTTCAAGCTCTTATTCCCTCCTTCTCTCGCTTCAATTCCTACCTTTAAGCCTGACTACAATCCAGAAACCTGTTGCTGTGGTACACTGATATGAATGTGACAGGGGTGGGTCAATGCTGTAGCTTTGGAACAAGAAAAAAAGATGGTCATCTCAATTTTTTTTAAACTTCAACTTTTTCTATGAAAGTAGAAATTTCAAGTTGAAAATAAAGAAATTTCTGCTTTCTGTGTCTGCAAAGAATTCTGTGTCTGCAAAGAAGTGTGTTCTTCTATTGGATAAAGCTGAGCCTTGATGTGTAATATGGGGCACAGGAAATTTAGCTGGACCTTTCTTTATCTTTAGGGCTCTGTTGATGAATGTAGTAATGTAAGCCGTGTACCAGGGGCTTTCTAGGATACAGCGAAGTCACAAACAGGGAAGACAACGTGGACACCAGCTCATGTAAAACAGAACGTACTTTAATGAGTAATATAACAATGAACAAAATTCCAAATATAAAGACAAAGAAAATTACATTACATACACTCTGCCCAGAGGACAGCACAGCGCCCTCTTTCAAAATTGGTTCTTATGACCTGCCACACACATAGACCCTAACTTACTAGCTACTGCAGGTCTAATCTCAGTTTCTGATATTTCAGGCGCCAATCCTATAATGCGGTGCGTGCACGATTTTACTGACCCGGGTCTTGTTCTGGATCCAATGATGTCTTTAAACTGAACAACAGCAACAAGTCTCTTCAGCAAACATGAGGTCCTGCAAGACAGACAGCGCTCCGTTCCTCAGCTCCTTTCAGCCTTTCTGGAAAACAATCCTTTTCCTCTGGACAGGATCTGCCTTGGACGGTGGTAGGCCTCACTCAGCCACAGCTCCTGAGACTCTAGGACGCGCTGATACTTGGATGCGAGCGGATTCTGTTTCACACACAGTCCTTGCAAGATGTCTGCTCTCCTGCTTCCTCTTTCTTTCTCAGAACAACCACACCTCCTATCAACATACAAATACTGGCAACCTGTTTAAGCTACATACACACAGCAGATTTTTATTGCCCGATAATCGGCATCGGCCAAATATCGGGCGAAAATCTGCCGTGTGTACAGTCGGTGTCGTCCATCGTCTGAACGACCGACCTGCCGGATCCACGGACGATGGACGATGGACGACGACCGATCCTAATGAAAGGGAAGGGGGAGAGCGCGCAGCAGGGTGCCGCTCCGTCGCTCTCCCCCTCCCCTCTCCATAGAGCATGAATGGTGCTGTATGTACAGCACCGTTCATGCATCGTGCACTCCTTTGTCGTTGGAAAGGATCGTGAAAGATCCTTTCCAACGACAAAAATTGCAAGTGTGTACGCAGCTTTAGCTGTGTTAAGAAACAGCGGCATCTTGTGGCTGAAATGCAAAACGACAGTCCTATATTTAATTACAAACATTGAACAGTGAGTGCTGTTTCTCAATCTCACAGTAAAGTTTCTGAAAACAAATACATTCTATTGTATAATTGTATTCAGTGAACATTGAGCTTGTTGTAATGTGGGTGCCTGCATATGCATGCAGATGTTATTGTACTGCATAAAATGTACTGCTGTCACATGCAGCCCTGGCAATGTGTTACTACTTCAAGTTCAAACAAAGAAATTGTAGAAGTAAATATACAATGTGATCTGGATAATGCTGTACACTGGGGCTCTGTAGGGGAATTTTACTATCACTGTGTTGGATAAAGAGATGTCTTGCTGTATTATGAGACCTGATGGATACTAAATATACAATAATTATACCAAAATTCTATTTCAAAACTGAAAAATTGACCTGGATGATGTTGGACCCTGTTGCAGTTTGGGGACTTATGAATATATGTAGAACTTCTACTGTGCAATTGTAATAGATAAAGAAAAGCCATGCGTGGTAGGGCTGTGTCCCCTTGCCTTTCTCCAAGACTTCCCTTGCAACCACATAACTCCCCCTGTTACTGCTCATCAATGCAATCCCTCTGCACTACGTTCCACCTCTGAACCATCTTTTGTAAAACGAAGTATACCAGCAGTGCACCCCCTGGATGCCTAAACCTCCTGTTCCCCTGATCTATAAAGAGCTGCCAATGCCTAAGCAGCTGCCTGCACCTGCTTACTAAGAAATAATGGATTCTTTAGTGACCTTTCAGTGTCCAATAATTGTTGAGACAAAGGAGCAATTTGATCAGGACTGTGTAAGATACAACACAATGCTGTGGTTAGGAGTATAAGATCGTGTCCCTTACATTGCAGGTGTACAATTTTACCACTGTCAACCTCTAGGCTGGTTCAATAAAGTGTCACTTCACAGCTTGAAGAGTGGCATCCCTACCTGTTTTCTTTGGACAATGTCATGCTTGGAGCGGCAGGGCCTCTAGGGAGCGCTACGGCTTGCAAAAACGTGGTGTGAGCCCTGAGAAGGGCCAAGTTGCAGAATATATGCAGCAACCAGGTCTTCTCCAGAGCCTCTAAGGGTGAGGATGCTGCACAGATGGTTACTGCCAGGTAGAGGGCAGACACAGGGAACACAGAAGACACAGGAAGCAACAGGAGGCACAGGTGACACAGGGATAAACACAGACAGAGTAAAACACTGGAACAGCACAAGAGAACTGGCTGGAAAATAACAGACTGGCAGGAGGGGTGATAAATATTAAATCTGGAAGAGCAGGTGCGCATGGGCTCGGAAATGCAGGCATGCGCAGGAGAGAGGTGCCTGTGCTTTAGCAAGGAAGAGGTAAGTGTGACAGACAAAATTGTGTCTAGGGGTACACAAATAAAAAATTAGAGCAAATTGAGACCCACTATAGTACATAAATGCAATAATAGCCCCAAAGATTATACCACAAACCATAAGGCACAGGCATTACCCCCAAAATATCTACTACACCATAATACACGCAGCTAATACTCTATGATAATTAACACTAAAATACATATAATACACTCCATACATTGAAATCCAATAAACAGCTCATACCCAAATATCTACTGAACCCTAATATACCTTACCAGCTAAAATTTCAGTTTACCTATAACTATAGCATTCACTCCTAAATGCCTGATCTAGCAAACCTACAATGGATCTGGTCCTAGATTGAAAGTATTTGGCAAATAATAGCAAACGATTTTTAACCTCCCTAGCAGTAATCCCGAGTGTGGGTCACGGTTAATTTTCAGTACCAAAAGCAGTAACCCTGAGCCACACTTTGGGTGGAATTGCCAGGGAGTTTTCAAGTCTTACCTGGTCCCCACTTGTCCGCGGTGTCCTCCAGTGGTGCCCGCAGCATCCTCCAGCAATGGCATCTGCTTCCCCAGGTGTGAACGGTGGGAAACACGAGGCCAGGGGACACAGATGTTGGACAGGGGACACAAATGCCGGCCAGGCATTGCAGCTTGGGGGTGGGAACGTGCGGCTGGGAGGCGTGGACCAGGCTGGAAATTTAATAATTCTTTTGGGGATAAGAAAAAATACTTATTATTCAGACCGCCAGGAAGATTAAGAAATTAGTTCCAGGTTTGCTGGGTCTCCCAGGTTCTCCCATTATAGTCTATCTTCTCCAGCCTTGGAGATTTTTCTTAAACCAGCCTATTGTCATGCCTTTAAATGGTTTTCATTTTAATCACTAGGCAAATAAACATAATTTAAACCAGCATATTCCAGATAAAACTCTATATACATAGTTGATTTAGAGATTTAATCTGGGGGCCACTGATGACATTGAAATAAAACTTGCGGGACACAATGTAAACAAACATTAAAGATGTATGTTTAAAACTAGAATTAAATTGAAATGTTTCTAACGTACAGCACCAAATAAAAGTAATGACAAAGCAAGAATTTCTGCACTTACCATTTGATGCTCATTTTATTAATGCAACATTTTATTAATGATAGATACAAAACTAAAGCTATCATACAGTGCTGGCTGGTCATATATTGCTCCCCCGCTCACCATTCCTGTACCAAAGAACAAAGACTACACCTTCTTTGTACCCCAAAAAATTTGCAATGGATACTTCTAGAGAAATGAAATTCATGTGACAGATAGCTAAGGGGTACATGTTCTTAATGCTACATCTTACCATCCCTACATCTCCCCATTCCTGAGACATTAGGGTTCACAAAAGGCAAGTTGAAAGCTTTATGTGACAGGGTAGCACGATATGATAGGTATAGTTTTTCGTATGATGGTGCCATAGTGATGAAATTTTAGGGCAAGTTAGCCACATGAGTCCCCCACTTGCAGTTACATTTCTCTTTTCTTACAATTTGGGGTTCATGGAGAGTAAAGTGATAGCTATGTGTGACAGGGTAATATTATACGATGGGTATGAAATTTTATTGGGGGGGACAAAAGGCATTTCCTACTGGATCCCACATTTCCAGGTGCCAACATCTCTCAGAGAAATTGAGGGTCACAGATGGTAAGTCATCAGCTATGTGTAACAGGCATGTGGGGTGCCTCAGTCACTCAGCCACTAACCATCACACCACAGCGTCTGCAGATATGACAGGTGGCCGGGAGAATTTTCCCCTAGACAGGGTTCATTGGCATGAGGAAGGGGTAACCACATGACAACCTCCACAAACTGCGTCTGAACGCAGTCTTGAAGTTTTGTGAACGAGCAAGTATATATGTGGGGCACCACAGCACAGAGCAAATTGAGAGTACCCTAATGCTCATTGCCATTTAAATGGCCCTCAGGAGTCCCTAACATGCAAGCTCAATTTGGGGCCCTGGTCTTGAATTAGCCCCCGTTCATGTGAAAATATCTCTGCTTGTTATTAGGATTTGATGCTTGTGACCTTGTATCTGGAAACTTGTTATGTTTAGGGGACTGAAATTTGGATTAGCAACAGCTTTCAGGCAAAACACATAATTTTCGGATCCTATGAGGTAATCGGATGTTCCCTGGATCAACAGTCTCTGTTGTCTTTACAGTTTCACAGTCCACACTGTGAATGATCCCTTCCTTATGCATCCTCCAGATGTAAAGAGTGCCCCCGCAATGACCTTAAATTGAAAAATTGTGAAGTGAGTGCCATATATATATTCTTGTATTTATATAAGGTGATCATAGTCTCCCTTAAACGCTTCTTCTCAAGAGAGAATAGATTCAGTTCTTAGCTCCTCCATTCCGTTTATAAGTTTAGTTGCCTTTCTCTGCACTAACTTTGATTCCACAATATCTTTTTTGAGAACTGGTGCCCAAAATTGGACTGCATATTCCAGATAGGGTTGGATTAAAACTTTGTACAGGGGCAGGATTATGTCTCGATCTCTGCAGTCTATACCTCTCCTAATACAAGAAAGTACTTTGCTAGCTCTAAAAATATGCAGCTTGAGAGGATATGTGTGAATGACCCACTAGCAAGGGGGTAATCTCAGCTTTATAAAATGCACAGCTGCAGAGGCAGGTGTGTACACTTCCTTATATGACCCGATGGGAGGAAGAGTGGGTACAGATTTGGCACAGTGGCACACTGTGGTATTAATACATCGACAGTGGAAGCCAATTACAAAATACTGTTGTGGTGGTACATGGTACCTATCCATCTAGCCAAGATGCCAAACCCACCTGCTTCAGTGAATGTTTCAGGGGACATAAGACATGGTTTGATTACTATACAGTTAGGTCCATAAATATTTGGACAGAGACAACTTTTTTCTAATTTTAGTTCTGTACATTACCACAATTAATTTTAAATGAAACAACTCAGATGCAGTTGAACTGCAGACTTTCAGCTTTAATTCAATGGGATGAACAAAAAGATTGCATAAAAATGTGAGGAACTAAAGCCTTTTTTTAACAAAATCACTTTATTTCAGGGGCTGAAAAGTAATTGGACAAATTGAAAAACTGAAAATAAAATGTTCATTTCTAATACTTGGTTGAAACCCTTTGCTGGCAATTACAGCCTATAGTCTTGAACTCGTGGACATCACCAGACGCTGGGTTTCCTCATTTTAATGCTCTGCCAGGCCTTTACTGCAGCGGTTTTCAGTTGCTGTTTGTGCACCTTTCTGTCAGAAGTTTAGTCTTCAACAAGTGAAATGCATGCTTAATTGGGTTCAGATCAGGTTACTGACTTGGCCATTCAAGAATATTCCACTTCTTTGCTTTAATAAACTCCTGGGTTGCTTTGGCTGTATTTTTTGGGTCATTGTCCATCTTTATTATGAAATGCCCTCCCAAAAAATTTGACTGCATTTAGCTGGATTTGAGCAGACAGTATGTCTCTGAACACCTCAGAATTCATTGGCCTGCTTCTGTCCTGTGTCACATCATCGATAAACACTAGTGTCCCAGTGCAACTGGCAGCCATGCGCGCCCAAGCCATCACACTGCCTGCGCCATGTTTTACAGATGATGTGGTATGCTTTGGATCATGAGCTGTTCCACACCTTCTCCATACTTTTTTTTTGCCATCATTCTGGTAAAGGTTGATATTGGCTTTATCTGTCCAAACAATGTTTTTCCACAACTGTGTTGGCTTTTTTAGATGTTTTTGAGCAAAGTCCAATCTAGCCTTTCTATTCTTGAGGCTTATGAGTGACTTGCACCTTGCAGTGCACCCTCTGTATTTACTTTTATGCAGTCTTCTCTTTATGGTAGATTTGGATATCGATACGCCTACTTCCTGGTGAGTGTTGTTCACTTGGTTGGCTGTTGTGAAGAGGTTTCCCTTTACCATGGAAATGATTCTGCGATTATCCACAATTGTTGTCCTCCGTGGGCGTCCAGGTCTTTTGGCATTGCTGAGTTCACCCGTGCTTTGTTTCTTTCTCATGATGTACCAAACTGTAGATTTTGTCACTCCTAATATTGTAGCAATTTCTCGGATGTTTTTTTTCTGTTTTTGCAGCTTAAGGATGGCTTGTTTCACCTGCATGGAGAGCGCCTTTGACCAAATGTTGTCTGTTCACAGCAAAATCCTCCACATACAAGCACCTCCCCCTCAAATCAACTTCAGGCATTTTATCTGCTTAATTGATAATGACATAACAAAGAAATTGCTCAGACCAGCCCATGAAAGCCTTTGAGTCAATTGTCCAATTACTTTTGAGCCCCTGAAATGAAGTGATTGTGTAAAAAAAAAAAGGCTTTAGTTCCTCACATTTTTATGCAATCTTTTTGTTCAACCCACTGAAAAAAAGCTGAAAGTCCGCAGTTCAACTGCATCTGAGTTGTTTCATTTAAAATATTATTGTGGTAATGTACAGAACCAAAAGTTGTCTCTGTCCAAATATTTATGGACCTGAACTGTATGCCCATTGTATGGGATCAATCTTTGCTTCAATTTAGTACCCCACAACTTACTTAGTAAGGAAAAAGGAGTGTGGAGTATCTGACTGGAGACCCAGAAATGTTTTTGAGCCAGGTGGTGGGAAGCTGTAGCCAGATGGTAAAAAAGTGGGCGTGGCAAGACAGCATATTTAGTATTCCTAGTTTATGCCATAGGTATCCAGTAACCTCTTATTGTGTCAGTGTTCTGCCTATCCCCTATACTTTGTTCCAACTTTCTAATGCCTGGCTTGGTAAAATGTCCAATTTTTCCTTTTTTTGTATTATGTCAAAACTATTCAGTGCTGTGTAATTTGATCCAACTGCCTGGTGTTCCAAGTGTAATCCCCTGTATTAGTGTAATAGTGTGATGTGGTTTAGCAGTACAAAAACTGGGCCATTTACCACGCATACTGTGCATGCGTAGGATTGAGCAATTTTTTAACATTATAGGCAGCCTACAGCCACCATGGCAGTAAAGACTGAAAGGGATGGGTCCTCCCCCAAGGATGGAAAAGGTATTTTCCTTTTCTGCTTCTGTTCTTTGAACCCCAATTTTTCTGGAATGGGGAGGTGTAAGAAACTGAAAATGTAGGTGCAAGTGGGAAACATTTGTATATACCCCCCCCTTAAACTTCATTAGCATGGCATCATTAGAACGTAAAAAACTGCCCATCAAAACGCCCTACCCTGTTACACATAACTATCCACTTCCCTACCTTGAACCCTAATTTTTTCTAGAACAGAGAGGTGCAGGTAAACAAAATTATAGGTGCAAGTGGGGACATTTGTGGCTAACATCCCCCAAACTCTCATCACGATGGCATCATTACAACATAAAAAACTCGGGAGGAGTTGACTCGGGAGGTCCCCAATTTGTATTTTCACTTAAGGACTCATAGGCACACCAACTTTTGAAACTGCACTCCCACTCCCATCTCATCATAGCTGTGCTGTTCTCCCCGTCCGGCTCTTATCAGCAGCTGGAGTCCTCTGAATGGATGACAGCTGAGAGCAGGGCAGCCTCTTAGTTGACTGTTCAGAGGATTAGAGCTGTGGATGTGAGCTGGGTGGGGGACTAACAGCAGCCGGGCACTCCACCCACAAATAGGGGGCTGGGGAGAACTATGTTGTTTAAGCCATCTTACTTTGAAGATATATGAAGCTTGGAGTGTGTTTCCCCCTCCCTTTTATTTATGTAAATACCTGACTGTAGGACTGACTGTTTATTTTTCATGGTTCTATTTTTATTCTTTGTAAAACTTAATAAACTTTTTTTGAAACCAAAAAAAAATGCAGCTTGGGATTGTATACTATTATAAGGTCTATGATCTACCAAAACCTCCAGATCCTTTTCCATTTTTCACTCTCTCACATAGGAGTGTTAAGTGGACTGAAAAGTATAAGAACATACTGCTGTAAAGATAGTCTAAGATACAAGTGTAACAAGTGAGCACTTAGCTATGTGACATCAGGATGCCAGGCTCTGAAGTAAATACACTCTCAGATAAGCATATTGATCTATTCATCCTAAGTTGGGACTAAAGCAGGGGTCTGCAAATTCCGGTCGGCCTTTAGGCCAGATACGGCCTAGCGGGTAGTTTGTTCCGGCCTAAACCCCCCTGGCCGATCCGGCTTAATCCCAGTCGGCAACCCGGAACCGGAACAATCTACCAAAGCAGCCGAAGTTACGGAGTCACATGCGGCTTTCAAGCCTCTGTGTGGTGGCCCCCTTCCCTATTTACCACGGCCCGCGTTAACACTTCCGCCGCCAGGGTAAATGGGGAACATCCCTTCTCCTCCGTACGCATTGTGGAGGAGAGGGATTTCCCTTCAGGGGGCGTTCCTGGTGGGGGCGGGACTCGAGAGAGTCCGGCCTAGTGTGCTCCTGCCTACCCCTGAAATAGCCTAGTGGCCAAAAAAGTTTGCTGACCTCTGGCGAAAAGTAACCCTTAACACACAATAAGACAGATCTGTACCTTTCTTGCAAGACACACCTGTGTGTTGTGGTTCACTATAATGTACGTTATGTTGTACTATCCTAGATACATAAAAGTCTCACAAAATGTCTTAAATTACTATTTGGACACTTTACCAGAAAGTGAAGGAATTCTAAATCAGGAGATTTCAACAATTTACCATTTTAACCAGAACAAAATAGGAAGTCCAACTTAGGTTTTGTTTAAACAGAGACATAGCTGGTTTACAGGTGACACATACACAATTGTAATAGGCTTTTTTTGGTGTTGATACGCCCACAGAACAATGTTTTTTTAAACCAATAGAATTTAATGTAGAAAGCATTCAGAAAGCTGTCTAAAGTTTCAAGATCCTTTAAGTCACTTTACAATAATGTGACTAGAAAGTGAAGGAGCAGGGATCAGTGGAGGAACAGTTGAATCTGGAATCAGGGTTTCATCATGTAAGCATTTGCTGCGGAACAGATGGGTTCAATTACTGATAAGGTTAGTATTTTAGGGTCTAGGACTAATTTAACACTAATGTGTCTAATTTTATATATATATATATATATATATATATATATATATAACAAGATTAATAACAAAACAAATCAGGCCTTAGTGGATGTTATTTTATTTAGTAAATAGCACCATATACGGACGGTAACAGCTCCTAAATGTAATATAAATGACAGGCAAACTGGAGGAAAAATAGTATTATTATAATTAAGTAGATATTTTAGCTCAAGTTGAGTAAATCTCTGGCTATAAAAAGGCTGCGTAATGTAACATTTAAGTATGAGACAAAACACAAAGCTGGTAGGGTACATGACAGAACGTCCACACTCCTGTGTTCATATAATCAGTAACAGATAAACAGCTGCTGATCCATAAGAAAAAGGATGACAGATTACTGAATGTCTGCAGCTTCTCCACGCTCAGCAGACTCTTCTTTGTTGGATGATTGCTTGCTCCATGCAGTTTCTTTGAACACAAACCACACATTGGCAGCCCAAATCAGGAAATTCAAAAATCCAAAGAGCTGGTTATATAAAGAAGATAAAAGTTATAGAGATGGATAGAAAAAGACAATAAAATAACCAGATAATCCTAAAATATTTTATTTTTAAATGTATGCATTAATGGGAAAAAAGTATAATAAAGATTCTTCATGTTATATTAAGGGTCTTTGTTGTCAAAATGGGGAAAAATAAGCACTACTATTTATCATCCTGGCAGGAAACAGCAACATACAAATTGAAATGATTAGCTTTTTACGTCCTCTTTAATTCACCTTTATTGTGCAAAAATTACCAAACATATTTATACAGCCATCCATCTATAGTTTCCATAACATCCATGAAGAAATCAAAGTGATCTATTTATAAACAAGGAATCAGTACCTGCCATTGAAAAACATGGACCTGGAAGATTCCTGTGAGTGAATAAATAGAGCTTAAAAAGAGGTTGGGTGCCTAAATAAATTTAGTTTTTCTGTAATTAAAAGTGATTCAAATTACTTAAAAAGTGTGTATAGAGTAATTTATTAAAAACTATCATGGATATCAAAAAAGTGCAAAAGTGCTCATGATATTGACCTCAAATTCTTGCTGTCATTTTCACTCTTAGCTACTTTCATTTGATTTGTTGGAATTTTTGGGGGACATCATTCATCCTGTCACTCCGTGAAAGGATACAATGTTGTCTATTTAACAAAAATGAGAATAAGATCAATTAGCTGCTATTCACGTTTATAGCATATTTGCTTCTTCATAATCTAGCAATAATCAAGTGACAAGATGTTTTAAAGGTCTCTCAGTATATGTAAAAGACCAACCAGTATTTAACAAACTTTCATAATAAAATTTCATGGGATAGTGAGCATGTATTGACATAAAATTCATTCAGATGGTATATAACCCCAATAAGACAGTTGGATTAGGTTAAGGGTTATACTGAAACTATGGGCAACGTTAAATAGATAAATATATGTTGGTTAAAAACAGTAGTTTTTCAGAGCCCTCCTAAAAAATGGTTGATCCTGCCAGTAGATCTTATGTTTTTTACTTTATTTTACAACCTAAGCTATCCAGCAGTGGAGTACTGCAGTGGTCATTAGAAAGGTTGGGAAAAATGATTTACAATCAGAATTATTACTTCTTATTCTTTACAGTTAAAGAGAGCATCATTGTAGCCTTTATTCACTTTTGTATTTCCATAGTGCTGATCAGTGCTGTAATTGTATATAAAGTGTTAACGAAAGTTTGCCTTCAGTTTGAAATGTTTTACAGTCCATTTAGGACTTGATATGTATTGGAATATTTTTTTTATTTACCCAAAGTTTAAGTAAAGAGGGAAAAAAAAACTAAATTTCAAGCTTATTACACAAGAAGATAATTGGAAAGCAAACTCACATCTGTTAAAAATTATGAGGCTTAGCTGATGCATCTCTTCTTCATAAAGGATGAGAAAATGTGGACTCAAGACAGAGCTGTTAGCTTCTAGACCCTTCTAGCCAATGTGATGGCAATGAGGTAGGTTTCCTTCTGGGATAAAGTCATAAGAGAAACTTTAAAGAATAATTTAGAGCAAGGGTGCCCAACCTACAGCCCATGAGTCACATTTGGTCTGTGAAGCTGCCACATATGGCCCTCTCCTTATTCCCTCTCTGCTCGTCGTCTTGCGGTGATGGTATGCGCGCATCTCTTATGTTTCTTCATGAGATTGTGCTACCAGGAGGGGGAGCTACTTGAGCATGCTCAGTGTTAGCTCCCTGACAGTGGGCGTGTACTAATAATGTCACCAATCAGCTGTGGCTGCTCCCTGCCCACCTCATCATACTGTGAAATAATCCTACCCCTCCTACAGCAGAAGCATGAGAGCTGTGTCCATGCTGCTGTCTTTATCCCCATGTATAAACCTTCATATCTCCCACAACATTAGTTGTGGAAACGTGAAATTTTCCATACACAGGGGACCCTGAGAGCTGGTAATAAACCATACATTTCAGACCCCTAAATATAACAAGTTGCCAGATATGGGGTCACAAGCCTACATTCCTAACAACAATCACGGATATTTTCACATTAAGGTGGGCTATTTCAAGAACAGGGCCTCCAAACTGAGTTTGAATGTTAGGGACCCCAGGAGCCACATCCATGGCAATGAGCATTAGGGTGCTGTCAATTCGCTCTGTCCTGCCTCAAATGGTGATTTAGATCTCCTTGTTGCACAGAAACAACTACCAAGCAATTTGATTCCATTCAAAATTTTCACGCACAAATAAAACAGTAGACACGTTTATCTATTAATTTTGAGAAAAACCCTTGTAAGGTTTATGAGCAGCACGTGGGCAGCACAGTGGCTCAGAGGTTAGCACTAGCCTTTGCAGCACTAGGTCCTAGGTCTAAATCTCGGTCAGGACACTATTTGTATAGAGTTTGCAAGTTCTCGCCGTGTTTGCGTGGGTTTCCACCAGGTACTCCTCTTTCCTCCCACATTTCAAAAACATGCAGTCTGGTTATTTGGCTACCCTCCAAATTGACCTTAGGCTGTGTTAATGGCATATGACTGGGTACATTGGTATATGGTTGGGATATATGGTAGGGACATTAGATTGGGAGCTAGTGACATGTCTATAGACTATAGACAGCGTTGCGTAATGTGATGGCCCTATATAAATACTGTGTAATAAAATATTAATATTAACGAGAGAGCATAGAAATTACTATTTCAAGGAAAACTGGCCACTGTACCACCTTGTGGCTCTCACTAAACAAGAGAAAAAAGTGTTGCTGTAAATAGAAACTATATTGTATACCACTTCCCACACCAATTCCTCCACCCTGCTACCTATATGGGGTGCAGACACTCATACCAATAAGTTCTGTAGGATGACTTGGTGTTTTTAGAAGGCCTCTGTATGAATTAAGCTTAGTATTCAGCAGATTGTAATGAATTAGAGTATCCCCCATGAAAGCAAAATGGATGTGAGTAATGTAAAGAGTGAAAAAATGTTCCTAGTACACAGAACATCACTATTATATAGTAAAGATGACAGCAGAGAACAGTGGGAACATAAGCATAAAGTTAAAATAAAACTAACCACCAAACTGGAAAGTAAAAAGAACTTAGAGATACAGAAAAGACCTCAGAATACAGCCTACTCACCACTCTAGGTGGTCCCTTAGGGTCTGATTTATTAAAGATCTCCAAGGCTGGGGAGGATACACTTTCATCAGTAAAACTGGATGATTCCTAAAAGTTATTTGCTATTTGTTAGCAAATGTTTTAAATCCTGCACCAGATCCATTCCAGGTTTGCTGAATCACCCAGCTTAACTGACCCTTGCAGAGCTTTAATAAACCAGGCCCTTAGTGTCTGCAAACTGGGAGTCTGGTAATGTACTGCAGCGAGTGGTATGGCTACTGTGTATCCGAAACTGGAAGTCCAGTATGAGCACCAATCCAATCAACAAATCTTTTCACAGAAGTATATTACATTACACTTTCCAATATATTTTTTTCTACTAAACTAATATAATTACACTCTACGCTCCTTGAACGTGTGTGTAGTAGAGGTGATGTACTGTGATATTTGCCATATACTTCTCAAACAATGTTTCTCAAACAATGATGTATTCTATTGACATTACAAAACACACACTTACCACAGATATGTTCGCAAGTCCAAAATATGGTGCAATGCTGGCGCTGCATGTTGTTTTTTCAAGTTGACACACTGGCATAGATGACAGTAAGCTAGACGGGTGAGTGGCTAACTTCACATCTGTCAAACCCTTTCCCCAAGCTGAAGCAGCTACAAGCCACAGGAAGGCAAAGCCCCCAGTGACACAAAAATCCTGCATAGATATAGAAATTAAATTACTGATACTGAGCATAATGTTACTATTTCAGACTGAAAAAGTACTGTAAATATTGTGTTTGGGTTGAACTAATCACTGTTGTTAAAAAGTAGAAACTCACTAACGGTACATTAAATTATAACAGAACAGTTTTTTTCCCCTGTAAGGATCATGTACTGTAGTAAAAATTGTATATATAATTGTATAAGCAAAACAATACAAAAAGATAGTTACATGAGAGTAACCTTTGATATATAGTTAATATATATAGATATTTTATCATTATAGTGTCCAGAAATGAACAAAAAAGTAATTTTCCCTGACAGGGAACTAGCAATCATCTATTGATTTCAGTCCTCTGAACTTTTTACTGTGACTAAGGCTATAAATAACATGCTAGTTTATGTAACACAAATGTGGAGACTTACAGTATACAAGCTCCTTACTGCAAACTAGAAACCTTCCTAGACAAAATGTTTGGTGCCTTAGTAGAAGCTGGACACTGATTTTTTTTCTTAAATATCTGCTGTCAAGGGTGCACAGAATGTTCTCTTCATAGGTTAAATTTATGTAATCTTCTGGCTTGGTGCTATGCCACAACTAGTTAGGTAAGAGAGTTGAAAAAAAAGTGGGTTAAAAGCTATAGTGGATCAGAACAAGGAAGCACCCCACTAAGCCCCAGGGTACTAACAAAATCACAGATACTAGTTTAATGCCTGGTAAGGCACACATTTACACAAAAATTTCAATAAACATTGCATATGACACAATAAGCATGGTAAGAAGGCACACGTTTACACAAAAATTTCAACAAATATTGCATGTGACAAATAAGCTAAAAATCCCTAGGAATTTAGACTCCAAAGTCTGCATGTAAGCCACTAAGATTTGGAAGACTTTATATCAGAACATTGAGAAACACGAAACTTCAAAACTAGAGCAGGCAAGCAATTTTAGTTAAAAAATGTAAAACATGTAAATAAGAATAAATGTATATAGATAAATAAAGGGGGTTTCCCATCTTACACACAAACATTGGATTGCATTGTACTAATTGTACTGAAAAACAAAAGGAATTGACAAACAGCACTGGTAAATGCAGCAATGCTTTAAAGAGCCTTTTCACCAATGCTAGAAGTCTAACAAACAAAATAGGGGAGTTGGAAGTCTTAATAAATGAAGAGCATTATGACTTAATTTGTATTGCTGATCCCTGACTTTGTTCTTCACATGACTGGGCTGTCAATATTCCTGGTTATACTCTCTTTTGTAAAGACAGAGTCAAACGAAAAGGTAGTGGTGTCTGTCTGTATGTGAGAGGTGATCTGAAAGTGAATGTGAAAGAAGAAATTGTTGATGGAGCAAGTGATGAGGTTGAGACATTATGGGTGGAGTTGAATATGGGGATGCATAATACACAGTTAATTATTGGAGTCCACTATAGGCCCTGCAGTGCTAAGGAAAAAATAGGGAATCAACTACCAGCACAGATAGAAAAAGCTGGTAATATTTTATTAATGGGAAATTTTAACTACCCTGGCATTAACTGCAGTAATGGCACTATACGTACACCAAATTGGGAGGAAATATATGAATTTAATACAAGATAATTTTATGGTACAGTTTATAGAAGACCCAACTAGATATAATACTCTGCTGGACCTAGTTCTTTCTAACAATGCAGAGCTTATAACAAATGTGCATTGTTCTCAAGGAACACAGAACAGAAATAGGAATTTTTAAGAGGCTAAATCTAAAACCTACGTGGTTCACAACTAATGTTGAAGAAGCCGAAAAGAGTAAGTAAAGGGCATTCCAAAAATATAAAAAGGAGGTAACACCTTTATCATTTAAAAACTGTAAAGAATATACCAAAAGATTAAAAAAGAAGATAAAATGTTCAAAACTTCAAAATGAAGACAGATTGCAAAAGAAAGTAGGGCAAACCCCCAAAATTATTTAAAATATGTTAATAGCAAAAAGATCAGATCTGAGCATGTAGGCCCTTTAAAGGATGTCTCTGGGTTGGTAACTGGGGATAAAGAAAAGGCGGATTTATTGAACACTTTTTTTAGCTCTGTGTACAAAAAATAAAATGGCGGAGCTGAAGTCTAAATTGCTAATAGCAATGTCACTGCCTTAAATGAGCCACAATGGCTCAAAATATGATTGAGAAACAGTGGGACAAAATTAGGGTTGACAAAGCGCCAGGACCTGATGGATTTCATCCACGTGTCCTCAAAGAGGATCATCGACTTAATAATAGCATGCAATGCCAAACTCCAATATCTAAAGATAGCAAAGTAAATTCTTGTATTAAAAGAGGAATAGACTGCAGAGATCAAGACATAATCCTACCCCTGTACAAAGCATTGGTCAGATCACATCTGGAATATGCAGTCCAGTTTTGGGCACCAGTTCACAGAAAAGACGTTGTGGAATTGGAGAGAGTGCAGAAAAGGGCAACTAAACTAATACAAAGACTGGAAGAACTCAGCTATGAGGAGAGATTAGGAGATGTTTAAGGGGGGATATGATCACCATGTATAAGTATATTATTGGTCAACATAGAGAACTCCCTTTCCAATTATTCACTTTGAGATCATTACAAAGAACAAGAGGGCACTCTTTGCGTCTGGAGGAAACGAACTTTAAGCCCTGGATAAGGAAGGGATTCTTCACTGTAAGGGCTGTGAAAATGTGGAATAGGCAACTACTAAAGATTGCTTAAAAAAAAGCTAGATGGCTTTCTTGAAGTACAGAATATAACTGGGTATTAAGCTTTAAAGTAAAGATAACAGAGAACGTTGATCCAGGGATCATCTGATTGCCTCATGGAATCAGGATTTTTTTTTTCCCTGTTGGAGCAAATTGTAGGAGGGATTTTTTACCTTGCTCTGGGCCAACTATGTTCATAGAGTTTTTTTATATGGGATATGTTTATTTCCCTAGTGGCTGAACGTGACCTAGTGGTTGAATGTACTTGATGTCTTTTTTCAACCTCAATTGCTATGTATTGTTTAAAACATACAACATACTTCCAATAAAAAAATCTTTGTCCAGTATTTATTTTCCAATTATCAGCTTACTCTACCACCTAAGATTGTCGATTTATTCCTGTTCTCCTGCAAGGAATTAATATAAGGTATGTTAAGTGATATTTCCAAGAAATTGGTTCATTTACTTCTGCTCCCATCAACTTCATATATTTACCATTCCATTGCTTCCTCCCCACTCAGCTGACAGGAGTATAGAGAAATACCAAGTACATCTGTATACGGGATGCATGTGACTTACTCACTTTTTCCTCCAAAAGAATAGCACTAGTGCTTGGACTGCCAGGCACCAAGCACTGTTAAATTAATCCAAGAAACAATTTGGAAGGGGTATCCTGTCTTTGACCCTAGCAGCTGAACAAATCAGTTGGGGAACAAAAGGAATGTACATATGTAAAGATGTGGTAGTTAAGCAAACCTGTTACCCCCAGTCTAATATTTGAACTATTGGTGTAAGTTCTGTCCTGACTTCTATACATTTTCCTTGTATGCTTATCAGTTTGCCATTTACCCCAGTTTCAGTAATTCCTGACAGTTTAGCCTGTACCCTATCTTTTTTTAATTTCTTTGTTGTAATTTTAAGTTGGCTTACCACGATTGGCACTCTCCGGATCTGAGTGTATCTTTCATGGAAAATCAAGTAAATCGACAAGGCAAACATAGAGTATAGGAAGGCAAAGACAGATAAAGTCACAAAGAATTCAGCTGGTGCAGAAAAATCCCCTGAAAGATGCAAAACGCGAGCTTCAATATCACCACATGTTGGCATCTCATAGCGTTGTCGATACAGCCTAGAGCGAACACACACAGTGCAAAATATTGTAAATATATTGTAACAGTACAATAGTGTTGAAACAGGTATTCAATAGATACATTTAAATTAATAGGGAACTTATCTAATAAATATGTTCTAATGGTAAAATATAATGTGGTAAAATAATTAGGCGTCTAATCAATTGAATCAGGAATTCTATCTTTAGCACACTTTCCATTCATTTGGTAGCCAATAATGAGTTGATTTACATTTATTAGGGCTATCCTATCTCTGAATATTTTCTACAGGCTACAACTGGCTTCACTCCTTTCTCTGCTTCTACTAACTAAAACATATAAACCATGTGCTGGGTGGAGCAATCACAGCAAAGTCTTTTAGAGAATTGATGAATTGAGATAAATAAATATATAAATATATATATATATATATATATATATTCATGTATATCATGTTCAAGGAAGCTAAAAATAACTAAAGATTGGTAAACTAAACTGAGCAAGCTAAAAAAATTTTTTAACAAAAACGGGGTTTGGAATTACACAAATTTTTGTTGGAATGTTTTTTAGCTAAAGCTGTTTGTTGAGCTAAAATAATATTGGAGACCTCACAATGAATAACTATAAGGAAATTAGTATAGTATTCTAATGGTACTTTAGAAACCTTTTGCCAACAGCCAAAGCTAATGTAACATAGTAAAGCTAAATTTTCTAATTTTCTAAAGCTAATTCTAATCCTAATAGATAGTTATGATTGTGGGTACCCTGCAAAGATTTTACCTGAAGGGGTATGAAAATGACACTGAGATGAGATCTGTGTCTGTCTGCGTTTCTGTAACTTTACACATCACGACTGCTGCAGTTTCTCCACTGAATGAACCACAACTTCCAAATGCAAAGATAGCAAAGAGCTACAACAAAGAGGAAACGTGGAAAAAGGAAAGAACAAACATTAGAAGCAAGAGAGCTTCATGTAAATAGACATGAGAATTGTGCCCAGGAAAACATGGTGCCATGTAAAATGTTCATAAATTTAGGAATCAAAAGGAATCTGGGTAATACCAACAATTGCTAATGTTACAGTTTTGCACAGCAAGCAACAGCTTGTCGTTTGCAATATATGAGAAAGTAGGGTTTTTGCACAGTTCTGAGATAAATATAGAAGTTATAACTGAAAAGAAAAGATAAAAGAAGTACCTGATGATGGGATGTGACAATTAGTGCAATAGACGTCACTGGGGGGGGGGGGGGGGGGGGGTCTCATCCACCTGAGCCACATCAACACAAGCTCCTGGGTCCCAGGGCGCATGCACAGTTGCGAACACAGGACGCCACCTTCCTCATGGAATAAAGGGTTGGCCCTGCTTTTCCCCACACAATTCTACACACACTAGGAGAGGCCACAGACCTCTCTCCCGCTTGGTATGCTACATTTTTGTCACATCCCATCATCAGGTACTACCTTTCATATTTCCTCTTTTCAGTTTTTTTCATTTCATTTTCTGTACTATTTTATTTCATTTTCTGTACTCTGTTTTTTCCACCATTTCATTTTTTCTTGCCAGCTCTCAATCACATATTCTTCTATAATGTACCAAACTCCTGTTTACATTTTCTCCTTTTTGGTAACCTTTTTTACAACTTTATTACAAATACCCACATTTATTTTTTCCCATACATAGTCAACTATACTTTTCCTGTATACTCTTTCCCCAAATCTATTATTGCCATTACTTACTATATTTATTTATTATATGTATGGGCAGCTACCACTATATCTGATATCCCCCTCATTACATCTTTGGTGGGGCTCACCAGTTATTATATGAATCACTAAATCGTGGACCTTGTGAGTTTAATGTTTATTGCTATTTAATGTAAGTATTGGATCCATATATATTTCATTTGGTTTACTATGTATTATTTTTGAGTTTGGTTTAATATTGTATGCCATGTTCCCTATTTGGGAGCGATTGGATTATCTTGTACAAATTCTCAAGTATCCTATACTATTTCAAAGTACATTCCAGTACTTCACACACGCTCTTATGAATACTGGTTAAAGGTTTTGATTTATTGACCACTATGGACATTACTATTTTTTTATTGTTCACTGATTTGTTTTGCAAATATTCATAATATTTTCAGTACATGATAATTTTCTGCTAATGTGCGATTACCCCTAACAGTGATAGTTACCATTCTAAATATATAGCCACAATTGTGACTGCTGTAATGACCAGAAGGCTGCTGGATAATTTAGCTTGTGTACACATGAAATTATTTATTTGGACAACCAGAAACATTTTTAGAGGGCTGTTTTTTTTTAAATATCCCACTTCCGACAATTTCTCCTGATTGTCTATGTGATAAAAAGAGTTTTATTTAGAAGGTCTTTTTCCCTTAAGACATTACACCATGATGCACCCAGGAAATATATCTGTTTGTACAAACTGTTGGTGTAATATTCAAGTAAGCTTAATTAGGGTTTGTGTGGACAAAATTGTGCATGCTAGCAACAACATTTTCACAGGTTTGCAATCGTTAAAGTTTTACTTAAGTCCACACATGTTGGTGAAATTTTGTCATACTATGCAAATATTTGCATGTTATGACAATTATCTTGCATAGTGATCCCTCCAAAACAGCAATCCCTTCTCTCCCTTCCTTTGCTAGCACTTCACTTGGTCCACCCACAGTCTTCACCTGGTCTTTCTCCAGGTTTAGAGTTTCCAGTCTCTTCACTGGCTAGGTGAAGCTAACTCTCTGTATATTTGCAGAGTTACTTTTTGGTGGTTCAAAGTAACTTTCTTGCATTGGTGCTCTCCTGTACACCGTCCTGCCTGTACAAACATAAGAGAATCAAACCCATACACAAATATATCACAATTCTTTTGCTAGAATTATCTATTATGATCTAGAAATTAATGGCGAAAAATACATTTTGTATACAAATTTAATTTGTTTTTGGGTTTTAGAAATAGTAGGGAAGGGTTAGATAACATGATTAGTTCTTTTTGCTGTCAGTGTCACTGCTAAATAGAATTACTCTTTCTATCTGTCCTTTTAGAATTGTCAATGATGCAGTGGGCACAGATGCCCAAAGTAAAAGAGTGCTTTAATCCATTGCTTACTGCAACCAGAAGCAATAAATTACTCTTGCAGTATTTTGCATTTAGAGGTAGTGCAGTAGTAGCATCACCAAACCTTGCTCCAGAATGGAAAAATAGAAGTAAAAACAGCAGTGTCTTAAATGACCTCACACTGCAGATACATACCACAGAAAAAGAAATGCACACCCAGTGCGTTTTTTTTTTTTTTTTTTTTTACAAGGAAAAGCTCTAGATCTATATATAAGAGTATAACAGAATCAGAATCTGAAAAAAGGTCTTTCATGTCTGTTTTCTTTGAATCTGTGTTTCAGTGGCTATGTTGTTAAAGCCATATTCTGAAAACCAGGATGGTATACTGGTATCTGAGACAAAAGGTCTGGTTAAACAGAAGGAGGCAATGCATTAACTATAGCTAGACTATTGTTTAGGCTTTTTCTTGGCCAGTCCAGAGCTTCCAAAATGTGGACATTTTTACTAATTTAATTCTTCCTAGGATGTGTGGATAAAGCTACAGCAGGGTAAACACACAGCAAGAACACGTTTACCAAGGAATTGCTTGGTTCTGGCTATGTACCTGAGAATAAATCTATTGTAATGGGATGCAAACAGATTTATGTATGATATGCCCCACTTTTGACAATTCTCATGAAATGCCTTCTAGGTAAATGCATTGCTGATTTATAATCTGTCTTTTCAGTTTTCCACTCTGGGTATGTCTACTACGCAGGAGCTGGAATCTGACATTCCACCAAATGGATGATGTGTTCTACTTCTTGTATTGTGATCTGACATCTTGTGCTTCCTGGTTAAAGTAAACCACTGCCATTGTCAAACTATATACAAAATTGCTATTTATTTGTAGTGTTGGTCGAATATATCAGTTTTCGATTCGGCAGCTATTTGATCGAATGGCCCGATATTTTTCAGGGGCTCCGTTCCTGATTGCTCTTGCAGCCCTAGCGGAACTGTAGTACTGTGACTCCACGGCCCGTGACACTGACATGATGATACCCACGCTGCATTCGTTCATGAGCACAGCCGTGGAAATCCTCCTTTCAGTGTGGGATCCCCGGGCATTCATCACCTATAGTGCTCTGTGATTGGCCAAGGAAAGATAAACCCTGATGACAGCTCAAGCGTATATATTTTGTATATCTTATTTGCAGTGCCACCACCTTCAGGTCACCCTCAAACGTTCCACTTGTGTTCTGAATAGTTAATCAACTTCAAAATGACCTCCATTGATTCCCTCGGCATGAGCAAGAGGATCAGAAGGTTTTTCGTTACCTTTATGCAGCACTACAGCTTTCAAACTTGCTTTGCTTGAGTCTATTAACAATCTACACTGCTCCGGTATGTATTCGCAACCTAACTTCATCATCAGACCACTCATGTCGGTACAGAAGCAAATGTTGTTTTCCAACTTGTAATAAACTGCGAACTTTGTCTGACGATCATGAAAGTTGCGAAACTAGAGACAAGCCCTTGGTCAATCTTGCATTATATTCCTATTTCGGACGTCAGCTCACTGACTTGCCCAGACATGTCCAGCAGCTGCTGGAACATGAATGCCACCAGAGGACATGATTCAGCTGAGAGGCAACAGGCATAGGGGTAGATGCAACTGGTATAATATTGCCATGAAAAATTATTGACCCAATTACCGACCATTTGAATAGCTATAGCATGTCTATAACCTAAAATCTGTACGTGATAGGCAAATTCTGAGTTCAGATTTGGAATCAGCACACCCGTAAATCACATGTGTTTTTCCCAGAAGCAAAATCGTTGTTGTGCAGTGTAAGTTATGATGAAAGATGTTGACTGGTAGATCAACCACCCTTGATTACCAATTACTCCTTCTTAGACAGAGAATTTCACATTTGTGATCAGGATCTTTCTGTAAAGGTATAGAAATGAACAGTGGTGTAACACCATTAGACCAAACCCCCACAGAAAACATATCTTGGTGTGGGGGCAGAAGACAGCTCTCCCAGTGCTAGGAGATAGGGGATCTGTCCCATTAAAAAGGAGGGTTCTTAGCTATCTTATGAGGAACTAAGTGATGGGAATCACCTCCCTAGTACGCATATACTTTGGCACAAAGATGAGCTGCACTTCCTCCAGATGACCTTGACTTAAAATCCTAGCAGTTTCAGATTCTGCAGTGGTAAAAGATCTTTGTTGGCCTGATGTCCAAGATCAGGCCCAGTGCTCCAGACATTGTGGTGGAAACAGGAAAGATTTCTGGTAATTTACTAGCTACCTGAAACTTTTTAGGGAAGGCAATGTAATCTAAAACTGTATCTGGAACTGCTAATCCTCCTGTGAAAACCTCCACTGATGCATGGAGACAGAGATATGCATCTTGGATGACCACTTAGGGCTTTTTCTTATGATACCACAACCAAACTGATTCTGTTCCAAATGTAAACAAAGGAATTGCGACTCCTGAGGTCCAGAATTGGATGGACTGACCTGTCTCTTAAGCACTGTGGAAAAGATTGCAAAAAACCTGTGAGGAAAAGGAACTCTGTCTTGTTTTTAGCAAATATATCCTTCCGCATTCTGTCATCAGAAATTCTGCTAAGGGCACCAGCCATGGTGCACAGCACAGGATTGATGACCAGATAAGAGGCTCTAACATTACCCCCCTTCCAAACAAGGGCCTCCTTCAAGGAGATTGTGCTAAACTGCAGTCTGTGCTAAACTGCCCAGCAGCATCTCACTCCTGTGTGCCCTGTCAAGCTGCCAAGCGCAGCACTCACTCTCTGTCAGAGCATACAGCTCTTCCTGGTCTCACATGTCTGTGGACAGTTTTGCTTACACGGCCCAGGGAGGAGTAGCTCCTTAAAAAGGATAGAGGCTATTTTAGCCTCAGCAGTAATGGTGGCTGGTGCTGTGACTTTGCACCTGGACCCTGACCACATTTTTTTCTGTTGCCTGCCCTGACCCTTGCTTGGCCCCCAACTGCATTCACCTGCCACAATAAGGCCGCTCCAGCCTTCCTCCTCAGGTAGCGTGGCCCTGAGCCCAGTGGCCTCTAGGCTATCAGCCCTGCACTCCATGCAGGGTACCCTGGTGAAGACCTGGTGTCACTTAGACTCTGGGGTCACTTCAACTCTTTGGCAGAAGGCAATTTGAAAAGGGGTACAAATTGTGCCATTTTACTATAGCTTTTACATAGACTTGAGTATCTTCAGGAAAGGAGAGTTGCCAAACGTAGCGTGCCAGTAAAGCCAAGTCTTTTTTCCCCTGGGTGTCCAGTAACCCATCTTTCATGCAAATGTTGGAGAACCTGAAGATGGAGGGACAGTGGCACATATAAATAACATGGGTTTGCCTGGTAGAGGGTCTAAATGGTGGGGTGCTAAAAAGACATATAAATCAGGTTAGAGTTCATTTTTTGACAGTACCCCAACCACACAGTGAAAAGAGGGGATAGATTTGGAAATTTAATCTAAACAAGAACCTGCTTTGGGAAAATTACAACATAAGGTAACTGCTTTAACTTTTTAAACCAAGGTCTATTTGTGATCGTAAAATTGAATCGTGAGAAAAATAATGCCATTTAATTTGATCTTTCAGCCTCCTCTATGTGTTACAACTTTTTATGGTCTGTATATGCTGTCACTGGATACTCCACCACTTCCAAACAATGTCTCTGTTCTTTAAAGACTAGCTTGATTGCCAGAGGCCCTCGGTCCTCATTATCATTTTACTCCACAGGAAAGAATTTACAGAAAGAGAAAGCACAGGGATGTAAGAGCAAATACGTTTACAAAAACATGGGCATCGTGGGTAATGTTTTACTTTTCAGATTCCTACAAACAATTGACAAAGGTTACATCTGAAGGTTTTTCGTGATGCAGGATAATTTTGATTCGTTATTGCAGATATTATTGAAAAAAAGTCTTGTTAAAATAGTATGTTTATTGTTTTTCCTTTTTATATGGTTTAGTATCATACTAGGTTAGTGATGGCGGTAAGGTGTCCCACCCGACGCGTTTCGCCTGAACCGGGTTTCCTCAGGGGTAAGGGGAGACTAAGTATTATTGCTGGGGCTTTTTACCCCATTAAGAGCCTTGTGATACGGAATTGCTACTTGTAAGTGATTGCTACTCTGCTAAATAGCTGCAGCACAAACTCTAATTCCCCTTCAGCTGGACACAGTTTCAGTGTATATGCTGAGGAAGTTCTCAAAAGTGCTTTTTCCGGTCTGTAAGTGTTTTGTTATATCGGTTTCATAACTGTAAACAAAATACCTGATAACCATGTCAGAAATTTTGTATGCAAATAATTTCCTTGCTGCACTCTTAATAAGATACCTACTAAACAGAACCCAACCTACTATGTTATTGAAAAGCGGAGGTGTGTTGTTCAAAAGTGTAAGTGCAAAAATAGCTGTTCATTTATAAAATAATCTTGTGAGCTAACAACTAAGGCTATGTACACACGTCAGTCGAGTCTCGTCTGATATGAGCCTCAGGGCTCGTCTCAGATGAGAATCTGACATGTACATTGGCTGTCGGACGTCGTTCATGGATCCATCCTGATGGATCCACACACAACGAAGACAACGACCGCAACGGAAGTGAAGGGAGAATAGCGTAGTGGAGTGCTGTTTGCTCATTCTCCCCCTTCCCCTCTCCAAAGAACATACCAGCCCTGTATGTACAGTGCTCATTCATTCATCTTTCGGTCTTTCAAAGATCTTTTCCACCAACTAAAATCTAACGTGTGCACATAGCCTTGCAGGGATGCCAGAATGAAGGAAAATGATAGCTAGACTTGGTATCCCATTAAGAGAATGATTACAACTTTAGCCTGTCAAAAGCTCCCCATTTAAACTTCTATAGTAGGAGGGGTTAACAAGGAAAATATACTATTGTTGCCCCTGAAGAAACCTTAGGCTTCACAGCCCACCAACATAGTAGCAAAAAGTGGAAATGTTTTAATCATGGGAGATTTCAACTACCCTGACATTGACAAGAACTACAAGAACAGCAAAAGGGAGGAAATTTGTGAATTTAATACAAGATAATTGTATGGTACTGTTTATAGAAGCCCCAACTAGAAGTGATACTCTGCTGGACCTAGTTCTTTCTAACAATGCAGAGTTAATAACAAATGTGCATATAAATGAGAATCTGGGTAGCAGTGACCATAATGTGATTTCATTTAATGTAAGCTGTAAACAGGAAGCAAAAACACTAAAGATAAAAACATTTAATTTTAAGAGAGCAAATTTTCCATTATTTAGGGAGGCTCTCTGTGACTTGGACGGGAGAAAATATTGTCCTTAAAGAACACAGAACAGAAAAGGGAATGTTTCAAGACTGTTCTACAAAAGCACATTGAAAATATATTCCAATGGGTAATAGGTTTAAGAGGCTAAAATTAAAACCTATATGGCTCACAGCAGATGTTAAAAAAGCCATAAGCAACAAGAAAAAGGCATTCCAAAAATATAAAAATGAAGGATCACCTGCATCATTTGAAAACTATAAAAAAAATAACAAAAGATGTAAAAAGGAGACAAAATGTGCAAAACTTCAAAATGAAAGACAAAGTGCAAAGGAAAGTATATAAAACCCCCAAATTTGTTTTTTTTAAAAATATATTAATAGCAAAAAGATCAGATCTAAGCATGTAGGCCCCTTAAAGGATGTCTCTAGGTTGGTAACTAGGAAAAACGAAAAGGCGGATTTACTAAACACATTTTTTTTTAGCTCTGTGTACACAAAGGAAAACGGCAGAGCTCATGTCCAAATTCATAATAACAATGTCACTGCCTTAAATGGTTCACAAAATTGGCAAATGGCACAAAATTGATGATTGAGAAACAGTTGGGCAAAATTAGGGTTGACAAAGGCTGACAACACCAGGACCCAAAGGATTACATCCACGAGTCCTCACAGAGCTCAGCTCAGTTATTTCAAAGCCATTATTTCAAATTTTTAGAGACTCTTTAGTCACTGGCATGGTATGGATGGATTGGCATAAGGCCAATGTGGTTCCTATCTTCAAAAAAGGAGCAAAGTCATTACCAGGTAACTACAAAGGGGTTAGTTTAACGTCCACAGTTGGAAAGGTCCTGGAGAGTATGATAAAGAACCACATAGATGAGTTTCTGCTAGAAAATAATTTATAAGTGATAGTCAGCATGGCTTCAAGAAAGAACAAAGTTGACAAACAATGTTACTCTTTTTATGAGGAAGGAAATAACAGGTAGACAGTGGAGTAGCAGTTGTGGTAGTGTACTTGGACTTTGCCAAAGCATTTGACACAGTACCACACAGACGGTTAATATGCAAGTTAGGTTTAGAAAAGTCAATCTGTAAATGGATAGAGAACTGGCCTAAAGACCGCATCCAGAGAGTAGTGATAAATGATTCATACTCTGGATTGTCTAAAGCAGGGGACAGCAAACTTTTTTGGCTACTAGGCCATTTTAGGAGGTCAAGAAAGCACACTAGGCCGGACTCTCTCTCGAGTCCCAAGCTGATGGCTCTGCTCCCCACCAGGAACACCCCTGAAGGGAAATCCCTTTTCTCCGCAATGCATACGGAGGAGAGGAAATGTCTCTTACCCCGGCGGCGGAAGTATTAACGCCGCCCACGGTAAAGAGGGAAGGGAGGCAAAACAAGGAGGCTCAAAAGCTCCATGCGGCTCCTGAGCCGCGGCTTGCGGACCCCTGCCAGCCGGAATTAGGCCAAATCGACTAGGGGGGCTTTAGGCTGGAAAGATCTGGCTAGGCCGTATCTGGCCTAAAGGCCGGAGTTTGCCTACCCCTGGTCTAAAGTTATTAGTGGTGTACCCCAGGGTTCAGTGTTGGGACCTTTACTGTTTAACATCTTTTTTAAATTATATAGTTTAGGATTAAAAGTACCATTACTGTGTTTGCAGATGACACTATGTAATGAAATTAGGTCCATACGGAGAGGAGAATCGCCATCCTCTGTGACACATGAGTGTAAGGTTATTAGTGGTGTACCCCAGGGTTCAGTGTTAGGACCTTTACTGTTTAACATCTTTATAAATTATATAGAGTTTTGGATTAAAGTACCATTTCTGTGTTTGCAGATGACACCAAACTATGTAATGGAATTAAGCCCATACAGGATGTCTATAATCTACAAGCAGACCTGGATGTACTGTTTGATTGGGCAGCCAAGTGGCAAATGACATTTAATATAGATTATTATTATTAAGTCTCACTGTAACCCTATAATTCTAGAAACTGAAGAAATATTTCTAATAGGTTTCTTGATACCTAAGTTTTGATAACAGTGCTTTCATGTTTCATTTATTGTTGACATTGCATTATATTTTTTAAACGGTTCGCTGTGATCCTCAGTTTTTAAAGTTCGAGGAGATATTTCTATTAGGTTTCCTTATGACTGAGGCATTCAGTACCAATGTTTTCATGCTTTAATTGATGAAGAGATGTATTTTCTAAGGCTATATTTTCTATGTAATTGAATTTGGTACAATATTTTATGGAGAAACTGGAGGGGGTAAACATGACCTCCCTTGGAGATTAACAGTGATTCATAATGAAAACCAGATTCCCTTTTTTGATCAGATATTCTAATCTATCAATGCATTTTTTTTGTTTTGATTTTTTACCCCAGCTATTGGTTAGCTTTCCATGTGCTACACATGGAGGTATTTTTTACCCTCCCTAACCTATTTTTCTCAATATCCCTTTTGTCCCTGGTTCCTCTGCATTTAAGGTTTATAGTCCAAGGGTATGCTTGTTTGGTGTTATTGACCTTGGTACGGCTGATTATGTGGATAGGCGTTCTGCTCTTTGCAAGTTGTGATGACCTCTATGACCCATAAATTAACTTTTCCAATACATAATGTACAAGGCCTCAACTCTCCAGAGACAGAGTTAAGACCTTCCAGTACTATCATTCGCTTAAGGTAGACGTGCTAGCTTTACAAGAGATGTATTTTTCTGCTACTTTCTATCCTAAGTACCTGCATAAACGGTTCCCACTGGTTTTTCTGGCTAATTCCTGGAAAAAAAAAAAAGTAGCATTATGCTTCTCAAATGATATTTCATTACAACTTCATTCAGAGCATGGGGACGCTGATGGTTGCTATATATAAGTAGTAGGTAAATTGGGGGAGGCATTGGTATCTATTCTGGCATATTATGCTCCTACTTCTGACCAATATTCTTTTTTTCAACACATGTTTGAGTATTTTTCTCCACACATAGAAGGAGTTTTGATATTAATGGGAGACTCCCAAATGTCTCTGGACCAAATACTTAACAAGAATTCCAAGCCAACTTACAAATATCCTTCTAAACAGAGTTCAAAGTTGGCATCTTTATTACATCAATATGACCTGGTAGACACTGGGAGGGAACAGAACCCATCCACAAGAGATTACACCTATTATTCCTCAGCTCATAAACAATATTTACAAATAGATCACACATTTATAAAATCTACCTGTATTACACATTTAACTTCAGTACATATTTTAGCAATCCCTTGGTCGGATCATGACCCAGTTTTGTTTCAATTATCAAAACTGTGGACAAAGAACCATTGCTCACACTAGAGAATAAAGAAATCTTTATTGAATGATGTTCCAACCTGTGCCTCCATTAGGTCTAAAATCTTTGAATATTTTAGCTTGAATACCATGATACCTCTTCTATAACCAATTGGGACGTCCATTAGGCAACCATTAGAGGTCACATAATTTCCCTGGCTGCCATTCCGAAAAAGCAATTTACCCGAATTAATAAACAACAGGCCTTACTTGAATTGCAGCATCAAAATAAACAGCAGCCAGATCTAGATTTAGGACCACAAATCAAATACCTTACTGGATTGAATTTGTGTCTGACTTCCAGGGCGGAAAAATCTCTGCTCTGGTTCAGACACAAATTCTTCACTTGATAAACCAGGAACTCTTCTAGCAAATAGATTACATAAAAAAAAACAGGATTTATGCCCTACCTAAACTCAAACTAGCTGATGGCAGACTTTCTCAGAATCCAATGCTGGTTCTAGAGACCTTTTATAGTAAGCTGTACACTGCTCCCCCAGAGGTATCCAGAGCCAGATTAGAGACCCTTTTTTTCTAGAATTCCTCTTCCAAAATTGAACCAAGATCATGTTAACATTTTAGACAAAAAAAAAAAAATGAATACTGAAGAAATTTTGAGAGCCATTAAAAGTTTGAGGGGCAATAATGCCCCTGGTGTGGATGATTTTTCAGCTACTGATCAAGGCCATTATTTTAATTATCTAAAAGAGGGCAATTTAGTTCCAGGAGATGTCAACAAAGCTCTTATTATTATCCTACCTAAACGAGGTAAAGACCATTTTGAAGTGGGAAACTACAGACCAATATCCCTAATTAACTGCAACCTTAAGATAATGACTACAATATTGGCAGATAGACTCAATACCTTTTTGGGTCATTACATACACCTGGACCAAGTTGGTTTTATTTGTCACCGTCAAGCCCCAGACCAAAGCAGAAGGACATGGGATCTTATACACGGTAGAGAAGCTATGCTATTGTCTATAGATTTACATAAGCCTTTTCACAGCTTATCTTGGGTAATTCTGTTTGCACTTTTGGAGAAAACGGAATTTGGAGTAGCTTTTCGTAGAGGAATTTGGAGTAGCTTTCGTAGAGTAATAGCTTATTTTTACTTCACACCTTTAGCAAATATTTCTTTAAAGGGGCATTTGTCCCCAATAATACAGAGGGGAACTAAACGGGGGTATCAACTTTCCTCGCTATTGTATGCATTAGCTATAGAACCCCACATACAACCTCAGATGATGTGCTGGTGTATATTTCTTCTCCTTTGATTACGTTCCCTAATCTCCAAGAATTAGATGTATTCTCTGAGGTCTGAGCAAATCCATGGCTCTTAATCCCCCTAGCGGTAATCCTGAGTGTGACTCGGGGTGGAAAAAACTAGCAAAAAGCGGTAACCCTGAGTCACACTTTAGGTAACTTTGGGGGTCCTCCTTACCTCAGCCCCGCGCTCAAGCGGCGATCAGACGATCCTGCTGTGATGCTCTTTAATCTGGGTCCCCGCCACCCCCCTGCTCGCATCTGCAGTTAGATGCGATGCACCATGCAGGATTTCTGCATGGTGCATCACATCTAACTGCAGATGCGATCACCAATAGAAAATTCCTGGGGTGATGCCAGCGGCGATTTCCCGCTGGCATCACCCCTGGAATTTACTGCAGCTGCTCGCATCACCCGGATATCAGCCTCCGGGTGATGCAAGCAGCTTCAGTGGAGTGAGCAGGGCGGGACATCCCCCTCGCATCACCTGGCAAGATGTGTGACATCTTCCGGGTGATGCGATGGAGTGATGAATTCTCGGGTGGAAAATTTAAAAGCAGATTACATAGTAATTTTTTTTTTAAAGTAAAAACATTTTTTTACAGTAAAAAACACATAAAAACATATAATAAAAGTATAAAAAAACATTTTTAGTGCACCAAGCATCATTGCCATAGAAACTATTTACATTTTTGCCACTATTACCCTGACCTTGATCTGACCTTTTGATGATTTATAAATCACTTCCTGAATGTACCATATCATCACTTTGTCTTTGACCTTGATTGTTCCTGACTGATTGCTGGAGACCGCATGGCATCAAAAGGCACTCCCCCGACACAAGCGCGGTTTTGGAGGAATTTGAAAGCAGCGATAGCGATTTGGAGTCCCTTGTGGAATCGAGCGATACTGATTAACCTGGAAATTTGTCATCGGACAGCGAAAGTGAACTGAACAACGATTCTGAGCCTGAGGTCAGTGCTGTGCGCACATGGTGTCCTATCAACCTTGATGTGGACCAGGCAGCACAGCCAAGATTTCCATTCACCGGCGCACCTGGGATGAAAATTGAGGCTGAATGCGACAACCCCCTGGCATACCTGAAGTTGTTTTTGACCGATGAAGTTATCTAAAAAATTGTTGCAGAGACAAACAGGTAAGCCGCTCTTGTGTTTGCTAACTTTTTACATTTTTTTTATGCCAACATGTATCCTGCTTTGTGCTTTTTAAAATTTTTGAATTTTTTTGCCAAATGTAAGCATGTATACTGCTCTGTGTTTGCTAATTTTTTGAAATTTTGTGCTATTTTTTTTTATGCAAACATGTATGCAGCTCTGTGTTTGCTAACATTTTACTTGCAACCTTTACACTATAAAAGAACATATCCTAAAATACATTTTTTATTTTGTTTTATGCAGGTACGCTGGACAACAACAAGGTGCTCCACACCTGAGGTTTGCAAGAAGCAGAAAGTGGGAAACTGTGACCAAGGATGACATTTGGCTGTTTTTGGGCTTGGTGATCCTGCAGGGAGTTGTGGGCAAACCCATGCAGAAGTGGTACTGGTCCAAGAATAAAATGATTGCCACTCCATTCTTTGGCACAGTCATGCCAGAATACCTCTTTTCCCTCATAATGAAGTACCTGCACTTCGCAAACAGTGAAGAATTTGATGAGACTACCCATCCTGCACCAAAACTCAAGAAAATTTGAGAAGTGTCTCAGATGATTCTACAAAATTTCCAGCAAACCTATGTGCCAGAAAGAGATGTCAGCATTGACGAAAGTCTAATGGCTTACAAGGGGAGGCTCAGCTGGGTGCAGTACATTGCGTCAAAGAGGGCACGATTTGGCGTGAAGACCTATATGCTGTGCGAATCCTCATCTGGCTACATCTGGAATACAGTACTATACACTGGAAAAGTGACACAGTTCAACCCCAGATACAGCAATTATAGATTGGCAACATCTTCAGTGCTATCCCTCATTGAGCCATTGCTAGATCGGGGCTATTGTGTCATAACTGACAATTTCTACACATCTCCTTTATGAGTTCCCTCTGCAACACAGAACCGATGCCTATGGAACCATTGGGGCTAACCAGCGAAACCTGCCATCATTGTTTGCAAAAGAGAAGCTGAAGACAGGAGAAATTGTTGCCTGGCAGAAAGGAAAGATGATGGCCCTGAGATGGCGTGACAAGAAAGATGTGTGCCTGATGAGTACTGTTAATGATGCCTCCACCGTTCTGGTACACACAAAACGTGGGAAAGAAGTGACGAAGCCACAGGTGGTGGTTGACTACAACAACACCATGGGAGGTGTCAACAGAGCTGACCAAGCCATGACATTCTACCCAGCGATGAGGAAGCAGCAAAGGAAGTACTTCAAAATGATTTTCAGGCATCTAGTTGAGCAGTGCCTATGGAATGCCTACGTTCTGTACAAAAAAAATAGTCAGAGGCCTGTGACTCATTTAGAGTTCATTTTGCAAATTTCCGAATCCATAGTCAAGAACCACCAAACACCAGTCAATCAGTGGCTATGAATAGACCTGGACGTTGTGCTTCCCCCGTTGTCAACCCAGAACGCCTGACCAGTCGTCACTTCACTGAATACATCGCACCAACCCGGAAAAAGGCAGCACCTACAAGGATGTGCGTGGTTTGCTGCTCAAAGACCGATGACAGAGGAAGGAAGAAATGCAAAACCAGGTTCTACTGTCCTGACTGTGATGTTGGACTTTGTGCAGCCCCCTGCTTCAAAATCTACCACACCCGGGATGTCCACTAAAAATTTAAATATTTTTTTTTCTAAAATCTGCATTGAACTTATATTATTATTTATCAATAATATTGCACTCTTGTTTCGAAAATTTCAGTGAGTTTATTCTTGATAAAATATATATTTTTTGATAAATTACACTGTTGTGATCTATTATTTCATTATTTTTTATAATTATGATTTATAATTATGTATTATAATATAATTTATGATTATAATATAATAAATAAATATAATTATTATACCCGGGAGTTAATCCTAAGAATTACAGGCCCACAATATAAACAAAAATTTTTATGTAAAAAAAATAGTATCACTTTTTGCATCAAAAAACAGACAGAATTAGAACGCTAGGTGGTTAATCTAAATCTCCCTCAGGCAGTGGTCTCCCAATTGCAGAATACTTTCAAATTTACCTGGAAACATAATCTATTCCATATCTAGGCATTAACTTGACACCTTCTATGGCAGCGCTGTTTCAAGCTAACTAACTAAATGGTGGCTAGATAAGGGAATATATCATATTGGAGATCTCTTGGATAGAAGGGATGTTATGAGTACTGCCACACTACATAAAAAATACTTTGTCCCATTTTGAGGGATGTTCAGCTTTATGCAGATACAGTCTTTTTTTAAAGTTTAAACTTAAAGGAGCCTATTAAAGTTTAAACTTAAAGGAGCTCTCCCTTATTAGAGCACAGCATTTGAAAAATCATGTTCAGCCTAATCTGAGGCAAAAGGGAGAATTTGAGCCGTTTATTTAGCTTTATTTGATCCTCATAGAAAACTTTTCTCTATACATTTGTGGGAGAGATGCTGAGCATTGATGAATGGCAGAGTATTGTGAGCTCAGCTTCGGCTACATCTTGTAATACTTCTCCTATTGAAGCCAACTATAAAGTTCTAAGGCAAGCGTGGTACAATGTTACTTGCTTGGTGGAGTTGCCCAAAACAGAGATTTTGGATCAGAGTACATAATTCTATTTACTCAGTCACCCAAGCCACGCTTTTAAAACAAACTGCCCACCTGATTACATACATTTTCCTTGCAGCTTGAATAACAATAGTCTGCTATTGGAAAGCCTCTAGTACAGTGGTTGGAACCTTTTTGGTTCCACGGACCACTAACATTTCTGGCTCCTGACGGCGCATGCAGGGGGTGCAGGGTTTCAATCAAAGTGGGAGAAACCTTCTCGTAGTGATGTAATCATGACATAACTCTCCCATCGCAGATCTAAACCTGCAATTGGAGAGTGGGCTGGTTGTGTCCAGGGACACAGCCCTGAGCCATGGATTTGTACGGGGGATATGGTCCATGGCTATGGCCGGTGCGCTCTGCCAGCGGGTTCCTTATTCTGACCCCGCTCGGGGGTGCACCGGCCAGAGCTGTGGACCACCAAAATTTTATCGCAGACCACCAGTGGCGACCACTGCTCTAGTATACCACTGGAATTTACTAAGAATAAATTGAACTGGATCATGAAAAACGAACAAATTCTGTTGTTTTTTTTTTTTCTTAAGTGCAACACCCTTTTTAAAATAAAAAAGGGTGCAGCACCGCCATCAGGCATCCCGGGAGACTCTTGTGTACTCCTTTTGCACGTGCCTGAGCATGCACAGAAGGAGCCTTTTCGCTCACACAGAAAAATTTGGCTATCTAACGCATGGGCAGTGTGATTGGCCAATTTTTTTTTCATCCTACGTCTCCCGATCTCGAGCTTGGGTCGGGTGATGTAGGGTGAGGAACCAGGAAAAAGAGCAGAAGATGGTGGCGCCCTGGACGAATGTCGGGACAACGTGGGACCTGATGCACAACACCCCAAGAGCGATCGGACTGCACTGCAGGATTGAAGGTATATGTATTTTTTTTTTATTGCCGTTTTCAGTTTAGTTCCTCTTTAAGGATTGAATTCCTTTTCATAAAACATTGAACCCTTTGATCCCTTATCTTTTATCTTAGATAACGTAAGAGGAACCTACTCCCCCCTCCTTCCTGATTTTTTCCCTAACTTTATTCCTATTTCCCAGTCCTTTGTTGTGTAGTCACAGGGTATTCCAACAGAGTTGAATATTGTTTCAGAATGTATCCATTGTATGGTATGCACAGTGTTTAAAGGTATTAAAATTTAGAGTTCAAGTTAATAATATCATTTATTTTGAACTTTGCCATATCCACCTTGTTAACCCATGTGTGTTCCTTTACAATTTTCATCTGATTGTGTATGGTACATCTTACATTCTGGCTGCCATATCCACCCTGTTTACCCATTTGTGTTCCTCTACAATTTTCATCTGATTGTGTATGGTACGTCTTGCATTGTAGATGAACTTATTGCTCACATTTGAATCTCCCCATAGAATTATCTGTTCACTATCCCTTCGTTCCAGTTGAGTGCTCATTGATATATTATTGCCCTGCCAACCCCTCCTCTACCTAGGTTCAACTGATATCCTAAATTCCTTGTTACTCCCATCAGTCCATCCATGTTCAGGGTCCAAAGCACTTCTATTTAAACATCAGGCAAGGTCACATGCCCACATTTAAAGTGCAATGGGAATTAATCCAAGGAATTGAAGCAGGATTTGGAAAATGACTGGACACACCATTTACTATCTGCAACTCCCAACTCATGCCTTTGGACTGAATCATCATTAACTATCCACCTGGACTCCAACACAACCTCTGCTTCTGTCATCCTGAACTGCCTTTTCACCAAGCCATCTCTCTGACTGACTCCTATCCCACTCCTAGAACTCAACAAGCTAACCAAAAATCTTTACTACAACCCATACTACAGGACCTGCTCACATGGACTTAAGTTTGCCACATTGTATCATGAACTCATATGGTTCACAATTATCTGTAACAACATATCATTCACCTGTATTTACTCTACTGGCTCTATTCCTTCCCCTTCCCAGTCTGTTAACTTCTTGTTTGACTGCCCCTTCACTTTCCTGCTTTTTTCTGTCTGTACTCCTGCACCTATTTTCTATACTGCTACTTGCTGGTGACATCTCACCCAACCCCTGTCTCCCCCACAGCCTCTCTCTTCCCTACCCTTTCAGCATTATACGCCCTCCTTCTAACCTCATTCCCATTCACCCTACCCATACGTTCCCATAAGTTACCCCTTTTCTCTGGCATGCCAGATCTGTTGGCAATGCATTAACATCTATACACAACCTTCTGCTCTCTAAATCTCTAAACTTACTGGCTCTCACTGAAACTTGGCTTTCCTCCTCAGACTCAGCCTCTACTGCTGCACTCTCAAAAGAGTAGGGGGAGGTGTGGGTCTCATTCTCTCTCCTAACTGTACATACAGAGTCCTTCCTACCCCACCCATTCCTAATTCGTCTTTTCGGACCCCCTACCCCTCATTGTTGCTGTTGCCCCTGCCACCTTCCGTTACCCCCCTCCTGCTAGCGCCCAATTCTGGCAAAAAATCACCTCAAACATGTACAAATAACTGTTTGCGCATCTGAGCGCAAGTGGAGGAAATCTGGCCTCTACAACACTTGAACACTGAACTCACTGTTGCCAAGCAAAATTTTTTCTCCTCTATCATTTCCTCCCAAGCTTCCAACTCTCTCCTAAACCCCACAACTGCTACCACCACAACTACTTTCTCTGCCTGGACCTAGCCACCTACTTTAGAGATACAATTGACAAAATCAGACATGATGTTTCTGCTTACTGTGCCACTCAAACCATATCCCCCCCCCCCCCCCTTCCTTTCACCTGTAAATCATTACTAACCTCCCTCAGCGCTGTTATTCTGGACGAAGTCTCCTCTCTTCTCTCATCATCTCCATCTGCTACCTGTCCGCTTGACCCAATTCCCTCTGATCTACTCTGTGACCATTCCTCCACCCTGGCTCCAGCCCTAATCAAACTATTCAACCTCTACCTTTCTACTGGTGTCTACCCTTCCACTTTCAAACATGCCATTATTCTCCCTATTCTGAAAAAACCCTTTCTAGATCCACCCCCCCCCCCCCCTCTACCATGTAGCTACCGCCCTATCTCTTTACTACCATATGTTTCCAAACTACTTAAACTTCTTGAAAATACTCACCAACTTACCTGAACACCAAAGCTCTCCTTGACCCACTGTAGTCTGGCTTTCAAACTGCCCATTCCACCGAAACAGCCCTTACTAAAGCGGCCAATGACCTCCTCAGAGCTAACTGACAAGGCAACTTTTCCCTCCTCTTTCTCCTTGATCATTTCCCTGCTTTTGACACTGTTGGTCACCCCTTCTTATCCAAATCATGTGCTCCATTGGTATCAGTGACATTGCTCTTTTTTGGTTTGCTTCCCACCAGTCTGATCCTTTCAGGTTTCTTTCAATGGTAATTTCTCCTCTCCCACTCCCCTCCCTGTTGGTGTTCCCCAGGTCAGTCTTTGCATCGGTTCTCTTTTCCCTGTACACCTCCTATCTCGGTAGTCTCAAAGCCTCCTTTGCTTTACAGTACCATCTGTATGCTGATGACACTCAAATCTATCTGTCCACCCCTGACTTTTCTCTTAGTCCTGGATAAGGTTTCATGCTGCCTTTCAGACATCTCATCATGGATGGCTGACAGACTTCTGAAACTCAACCTGGATAAAACCTCATCATACCCCCCCTCCGAAATGTACAAATCTCCTCGACATAATACTGTTAACAACACTGGTATTTGTCCCTCCCCTCTGGTACGTTGCCTTGGCGTCACCATTGATTCTGAACTCTAATTTACCCCCCGTAGTCAGAACATTTCGAGGTCCTGTCACTTTACCTGCGCAATATTTCCAAAATCCACCCTACCTGTCCCCAGAGACCACCAAACTCATTGTACACGCTCTCATCATCTCTCGTCTGGACTACTGTAACATCCTCCCTGGTATTCCACTAACCCGACTTTCTCCACCACAATGTATTAGGAATGCTGCAGCCAGACTTATTTATCCTTCTGACAACTCCTCTTCTGCTGCCTCTCTTTGTAGTTCACTTCATTGGCTTCCATTTCACTTTCAAGCTCCTGTGCTTTGCATTCAAATCTCTCCACAGTTCTTGTCCCACTTACCTTCTGACCTGGTAAAAAATACTCCCCTAGCTGCTCCCTTCGCTCCTCCAATGAACTACTACTGACTTCCTCACTCATAACCTCATCACAGGCAGGGCTCCAAGACTTTCCTAGAGCTGCCCCGACTCTCTGAAATAGTCCTCCTCATCCTATTTTGCCTAACCCTAACCCTGCTTGGCTCCTACTTTCTGCTCATTTAAAACAGCACTCAAAACCCCTTTTTTTTAATTTGCCTACCTGTCTTTTTCAACCCTTACTACTTCTCTCCATTACATATCTCCCCTCCTATTGTGTGTTACCCCCCCCCCTTCCTAGATTGTAAACTCTTTGGGGCAGGGTCCTCTCCTCCTCCTGTGTCACTGTCTGTATCTGTCTGTCATTTGCAACCCTTATTTAATGTACAGAGCTGCATAATATGTTGGTGCTATATACATTCTGTTTATTATTATTAATATTATTATTAATAATAATAATAATAATAATCCACTTAGAGCTTTGTGTCTGGACTTGCCAGTTTTTTGATATATAGCATACTTGACAGATTTTGAACCATAAACCCATGCTTATGTTTTGATGTATGTCATCATCTGGTTTTGTTACAGTTACTATGTTTTACTGTTGCTTTGACTGGACACTCTTTTTGTCATTGGATAACATTTTGTACATTTGTAATAATTTGTAAAATTCTAATAGATTTCACAGAAAGACACTGATCTCCAAAAAAATAACAATATTTACAATGATTTCATGAATAATACGATTAGCTTAAAACAACTCTTATGATCTCTATAATCACCAAAGCTTTGTGAGAAGCTCTGGAATGCAAAGCATATTTCTACCTCCTTCCTCCCTAAACAAGCTAGAGGCTTTTCTACTTTTGTACTTTAGGAACTGTGCAAAATCCCATTACGCTTGGTTTAGAACCTAAATTATTACATACAAAGAAGGCAAAAGATGATCCGGCTCTGTTTTTAGGTCTCAGAGTTTAAAATATTAGCTGTTTACATTTATTGTTTACCTTTGTAAATAAAGCACTTGAGATTATTAACCACCTAGCCGTTAAGCCCGACCTTCGTACGGACAAAAAAAAAGGCTAGGATGGTTAACCCCGTATTTTTGTCGCATCCATACTTACCTGGTCCCCCTGTGCTCATCCAGCGTCGTTTTCCTATTCCAGCGTCGTCCTCCGTCGGTCTCCCTCTCCAGCGTCGGGTGCCAGCGGGACCGGTAAGATGCCGGCCGGCATCTTTTGTTCCGCCGCCCGGCATCTTTTGTTCCGCCGCCCGGCGGAACACAAGATGCCAGCCAGCGGAACACAAGATACCGGCCAGCGGAACATAAGATGCCGGTTGGCTTCTTACCTGGTCCCGCTGATCGCCGATGATCCTTCTTCTTCCAGCGCCGGGTGTCTTCTGAAGTGAGAAGCCGTCCGGCTGAGAAAAAAATAGCCGGACGGCTTCCCTGCGTGCGTGATGACGTCGGCGCATGTGCGGGAAATTCAAATTCAAACTCATTCATTCATTTTGTATTCTCCTGTATACTCCTGTATTCAATCCAATACAAAATAATTCAAATAAATACAAAGTGTGTAATTGGTAAATTCAAACTGTCATTTTGTATTGGATTGAATACAAACTCCCGTATCCAATCCAATACAAAAAATAAAAAAAAAATAAAATAAAAGTAAATAATTGGAAATTCAAATTTATATTTTGTATTTGATTGGATACAAACTCCCGTATCCAATCCAATACAAAAAATAAAAAAATAAATAAAATAAAAGTAAATAACTTGGAAATTCAAATTTTTTTTTTAAATGATTGTGTGTTTCAAACATCTTTTATATTCATAATATCTACTAGAACCCTTGTTCGGACATATTTCTGTAAGTTACAGGTCTACAATTTAAAAAAAAAAAATTCATGAAAAACAGTGGATCACTTTTGGTACAGAAATCTAGACCTCAGTGTAACGCTCAGGTGGTTAATATTAATAAAAAGTATTTATATAGAGCCAACATATTACGCAGCCCTGTACAATAAATAGGGGTTGCAAATGACAGACAGATACAGACAGTGACACAGGAGGAGAAGAGGACCCTGCCCACAAAAGCTTACAATCTAAGATGTGGGGAAGCAGCACACAATAGGAGGGGGGTGATATGTATAAAATTAATCAATGTATATTTTAGACACTCAGGGAGTGGTATTCTTAATTTTCCTAATAAATAGGAAACCAACCAAATTTTAGCTTACTGTAGCACAATAGAACACTTTACATTAAAAACAAAAATAGTAATGAAAATAGTAGGAAAAATGATGAATTCAGAACAGTGATTGTCACAGTATGTTCAGTTTTTATGCCACATGTGAAACAGCTGTAATACGCATAAATGTATTATTTTGTCATTTTTATTTTTTTGACCATCTTAAAAAGTTATTTTATTGCCACTTGGAAATACTTACTACCAATAAAATATGAAAACATTTGGTCAAAGAAATAAAATGACAAAATAATACATTTTGGAGTGTTACAGCTGTTTCACATGTGGCATACAAACTGAGCATGATGTGACAATCGCTGTGCTGAATTCATAAGTGTTAGCATACGAGGTAAGTTATAAAAGTGGAAACGTATGCACAATATGAAGTATACAGATGAGATATGGATACTTCTTGGCGCAGGCTGTGTGATGAATGATCCCAAGTATGTAGGTTATGAAGATGGTGGAAAGGTTACTGACTGGGAGAGATTCCTAAACTGCAGTGAAATATGAGAACAGCTATTTGTGACAAGCATACAGAGCTGAGCTTACCAAAATGGGGGCTGGGAACATAACTAAAGAGGAATGGGATAGAAAAGGAGATGTCAGGTGGAACACAGAAATGGAGGTTTTCCATAGAGAAGGATGACATAAGAGATCAGGCGTCCCTAAAGACAACATAAGTTAACAGACACTTGCACTGGGCAATTAGTTGTACTGATCTTAGTGCAGAAACAGTTGAAGACTATGTATAGGAGGTGGACAAGCAAATGTGGCTTGGCACAGCTGTTAAAACATTTTCATCATAGTGAGAGAATTTTTAACTTACAATGTACATTATACACGTCATATAATTGAGTTGTAGAGACCTATCATAAAAAGGATACAATCTCTAGAGACATTTTTCAGGAACTACTGATATGTAAACTGTAATTGAATTTTAACTAAATTTATTTAAATATACAAAAATTAGGTCATTTTTAAGTTATTGTTGCAGAATATACATCACCCCTTATCAGACTGAGCCCTAAAAATGTAACTGCACAGAGAATACTTCTAAAAAAGGATAGGAGGATATGTATACTTCTGCTACGACAAAAAATATAAATCACATTTGAATTGCTTACCCATTCCAGCAGTTTAACAAAGCCCAATGGTTCTTCCAGCCTCCTCCAGTGCAGGCCTGTGAGTGGGTTCTAATGAATGGAAAAAGAGGTCAGTATATACCCCCCTTCACAGAGGCTAAACCCCCCCTGGCATGCAGTTCACCTCTTATGCTACCTTTATGGCCCAGCCTTTGTGGCCCCCTTCTCTGTCCATCGTTGTGGAGGGCATTCCCGTGGACATCCTTTCAATATAAATTTGAGCCAGGTAGATGAAAAGAATTCCAAGTGAGAGTTTCGGGTTCTGTTGATTTGATTTCCCCGTTCTCTTTACCTATACCTATTGCTTAGCTCACTTAACTGCCTTTTTTCTATATTATATGCATTAATGTATGCATTTCTATGATATGTTCTTGATATTTTCTTTCAGTCCTCTTTTACCTGCATTAATATGTCCTTAAAACAGATAATAATATAAACACCCTCTAGTTGAATTCAGGGTCCTGTACTTCTCTAAACATAGGATTTTTTCCCTTTGTGTCTATATTTTGCACCAGTCCCTGGCTCTATGCCCTTTTCTGCCTGCCTGCCTATCTTTCCTTATGCCCCCTCCCTACTTTCTCTGTCCCACTCTTACCTCCTCACTCCCTCTCTCCCCCAGAACACTGACAAAAAAAAATCTTATTTGAGAGTGAAGCAGAGTGAATGCAAAAGACACCTGATCCCTACACACACCCCATTCCAAAAACGGAGATGAGCAATCATCAGTGCAGTTGGTAGGAGGTAACGCTTCACTCTTCACAGGGCCTTCACGCCTTCTGTAATCTCATGGGTAATACCCAAGAGCTGACTTTAAAGAGGTCACCAAACTTTTCTTCTAAAATATCACACACTATAATTAAGGGAACTGAAAAAGAATACCAAAAAAAAAACAATGTTATTACAGATACAGACAAATTTGTTTATACAGTGACCCTGTTTCTAACTCAACAAAAATCATTAATATATTATCAAAAATGTAAGGCATCCTATAAAAGAATGAGCTACAGAGCTACAGCTGTCACTGGCAGCTCAGTTGTCAGATACCAGAATATATTGTTAATGTTTGACATCTACAGGTCTCAACTGTTTCGTTATTATAAACTATTGAAACATTTTTGTTTAGACTGCTTTCCTTGAAGTAGCCTGATGCTAACAATAAAACTAAAGGTACTAAAAAAATAAAACTAAAGGTACTTATAAAAGTACAAAAATACTTGCCTGCCTGGGAAACTCTTTTCTGCCTACTTTCTAAACCTTTTACTGGTTTTACATTTTATGAACTATTAGACACTGAAAAGCTGCCAAATATGTGCAAAAATATTTTAAAAAAGGGATGCACTGAAGGTGGAAGGTGTTCACACATCACTAAATGAGAGCTTACCTCTGGCATCAGCAAACCAGAAGACCTTTGCAAAAACTGTGGAACCTGCTGACCTGAATAAGGGGTACCAGCAAGGTAGGGCCTGATTTCCAATATATATCAGATTCTTGCAGGGGGTAGTACGACCACATGATACCCCACTCATATATGCGTAAGTGGGAAGCAATATTGGGCAGACTAATACTCTTAGTGTACTATTTATCATGAGAACATTTACAAAGTTATGATGCATTGGTATTACACCCCAGAGATACTGCATTCCATATATCCTGGGGTAAGCAAAATTTGCTGGTGATGTGGAATGGCAGTGGGTTCACTGTTTCATATCCTTTGGAAATGCCCATTTATTGTGCCATTTTGGAGAATAGTGAATGATCTTCTTTCCTGGGTGCTATCTTACCCAATCTGCAGGAATACTCCAAAACATCTCCTTGGTCTCCCTGTTAAAGACCTCACACAAACCAAAATTGATGACTAATGTTTTGACCAAAGCTAGGTGCTTAATTACATTGCGATAGAAGTCTTCTTACCCTCCTATAGAAATAGATTTACATAATACACGTTAATACACGTTACACAGGATATTAAATTTATGGAGTTGCTGACAGCCAGAATACAGGATCGTTTGTAGAAGCATCAAGAGATTTGGGCAGCCTGGGAAAAGTTTCAACTGTAGCCCATTTAAACCTAAACTATTTGCAGAGTAGATCTAGATAGAACTTCATGTGATAGAAAATATGCTTCCCTCTCTTGGCTCTTTTCTTCTTTATGTATGTTTTTTCAAGGTGGTTCACTTCTGGTTTAGGTCATTATAGCAATATTGTACTTACCTTAGAATCTTGTTGTATTAAAAATATAAGGATAATCCTAATGAAGCAGATATTTTGTTATATTTAGTATTATTTGTCATGATGTTTATATTTATGGCTTTATTATGCATATGTAATGTGCCAAGTTATGTCTGTACTCTTTTTCTGAAGCCTTGTTATACTTTATGGTCTGAAGTGCTGTATTTACCTCTTGTTTGTATTGTAATATTTTACAAAATCTTTCAATAAAAATTTACATAAAAAAACAATATTATTTTAAAACTCAATTAACTACTGTGTGGGATAAAATAAACCAAATTGCTATAATGCAGCAATATTTAAAAATAAGCCCTACTGTTAGTCTCAGTAAAAAGAAAGTAAGACCTATCATTGGTGTCATTAAAGGGAAAATAAGTACAATAATGTTGATGTCAGTATGGTAAAAATATCAATCATGATAGTGGGAGTAATTTAAGCCCATTAATTGCAATGGCAGTAATAAAATAAGCCCCATCATTGGGATCAGTGAAAGGAAGAACAAAGTAAGTTGCCTAGTAACTTTATTTCCAATAATCTTTAAGAACAGCAATGATGACAGAGTGGATCCGTCCACCTAAAACAGGTAACACAAGGCTCACAACAAAGAGATAATACTTCCTGTAAACTTTAGTAATAAAAAATTACTGAAGGCAAACAGAACGTTCATCTAAAAGACATCCTATACATAAACATACATATGAATAGATTCTTGGAAATTAGGTTACAAAGGCAACTGATTTTCTTTAATGTACTTCTAGGACAGTATGCTGAGGGATAAACTAGAAATTACATTTACATGTGGTGGACAATTGCTTGGCATACTTGTATCACTTATAAACTACAATATTGTAGATATGTGTCATAAATGATTGAATGGACCTTGTTCCTTCACTGTGTAGAAGTAGAAGTCTACATAATGTAAATTGTGTGCCCTAAAGTGGCAGCTGAGCAAATGAACAGTACAATACAGCACAATGTATGGTCAGATTAGGACCTAGAAAGATCTGTTAAATACCACATATTTCTATAACTGAAAAGGAGTTTTATGAAAATCCATCCTTAATCATTACCATGAAAATAATTTACACATTAACATTTGCTCTATAGGACTACAGGCAGACTAAGACGAGAGTCTAGTTTTGCCTCAGCAGGGCCTAGACATGGAATTTTGCCCTTGAGGTAGCCCTGCAAATGCAACAGTGTTAGCCTCTGTGTTACAGAACTCACCAAATTACCTTCTAAGGGGAAACATGCAGCAGGAAGACTAGAAACTAAAACCTTACCTGACAATCACTGGTGCCACAGATGCCTGTCAATGCTGTAAATGTTCTCTTTCTCACCTTTCTCACAGCTGAACGTAGCAGGAGTGCAGTAAAGGAAACTCTCAAGCTTGACTTCCAGCATTCCTCCACTCCTCTAGGAGGCTTGACCAAAACAGGTACCAGTCTTTGGCTTCCAAGTGGGTAAGAAAAGACCAAGTATTTGTGTGTGCTCCCCAAATCTTGGACTGGGTCATCAGGTAGGCCTGCCTATCACCACCAGGCCATACCCTACAGGCCTTTCTCATGCACCTTGAAGGCAAATTTTTCTGTACACCTGAGGTGAAAAAGCGGAGATTTGTTAAGAAAATAGAGCTACAAAAATTTTCAACCCAAGTTTCTTCAGTGATGAAAAAAACTTAAGAAGAGGGTGTGATGACTCACACCTTTGCTACCACGGAGCCTGTACCAGATGATATGCCTCAAGAGACAGATTCTTCTTGACGGATATAGCTTTTAGTCCATCTTGTGTAGCTTTAGTTGTAGTGGCGCATTTAGCTAAAAGATTTGGCACCACTTCTGCTCCCAGAGTTCCAGCCCTGCCATCTACTTCCCCTTACTGGCATCAGTGAGCCGTAATGCTAAGAGCAGGGCAGAAATACCACAGTCCCAAAGAACCTGTGCCAAAACCAACACCCTTTACATGCTTGCTTACTCTGAGCATTCAAAGAGCAACTGGGGTTAAAAGAGGTTTCTGCACAAGCCCCTGATAATGAAAGCTACCAATGTGTCCTGCATGACACCTAGGCCTCTAATCTGTCTACTGCAACCATAGAATGGTTGGACAGAAAAGGCCTTCATGTGTTCTAAGACCAGCGGCAATCCCCATCAGAGATTCATACATGCTGCACCAAGAGGGGGCACCACTAGTGCTTCCCTCCTAAGTAATGGAGAAAGAACCCCTCAGGGCAAAATCTGAGGATAGCATACAAAATAGTGGAACATGATACTCTACTTAGTGGACTCTTATAACCTACTTTTTACCAGCAACCAGCTCCACTGTTCCAGGGGAATATTGCAACTAGGAAAAAAAAGGAAAGTTACTACTTTTGAAGTTGTTCTTGCTATAGGCTGAGGACAAAAAATTGGGTTTCCTGTTTTTTCAATCTTTCACTGTTGTCTTGGCATATGACTAGGATCATTACCCCCCTGGCGTTCTGATTCTGTCCGTATTTTCATGCAAAAAGCGTTACATTTTTTTACATGGAAATTTATTTTTAATTGTAGGCCTATAATTTTAGGCATAACTCACTAAAATATGTCCAATATCTAATAAATTTATTAATAAACTTTAAATAAAATCTGTTAAAACAAGGGTGCATAAAAATACTAAAACCTATAAAATAACTGTACAGTAGCATGTATAATATATAATTTTATATATATATATATATATATATATATATATATATATATATTATATATAAAGATTTCTTTGTATTGAATCCAATACAAAATTATTTGAATTTCCCGCCCGCACCACCATCACCGGCAAACCCCGGAGAATGTCTCTGCAGTCACCTGCTGTAAATCGGAGGAAGAAGACGTGTCCTGAGGACGAGCAGGATGCGGGGGACGCCAAAGGAACAAGATAGGTGTTTTTTTTTATGTTTTTGGCGACCCCGAGTGTGACTCAGGATTAGTGCTTTTTGCAAGTAAAATCCACCCCGAGTCACACTCGGGAATACCGCTAGGGGTGTTAAGGGATTAAAAGCTTTCCAACTGTACAGCACATTTTTTTTTCTCTTTAGTGATAGTCCTGCTTTAACTGACATGACTTATCTTTTTGTCTACCTGTCGGGGGTGACATTCTTCCCACTGACCTTCACACTAATGAACTGTGAATATAGTAATTATAGCAGAATTTCCCTAAAGACCTAAAGGCATTTCAAGGGGTGAAAACCTGCATTACAGGGTCATACAGACAGTAGCTCTGTTCCTGTCCCCAGTTTCCTCTTGTCTTTGCAATTCATAAACCTTAAACCTGGGGACTGTGCAAAGGGTCAGGGTCAAAGGGATAGGCAGGAACAGCCCTGAAGCCGGTGTATGACTCGTTGATTGAAGGGACATTCTTTTTGCGAAAATTATACCTGGACCAAAACAAAATAAAAATCTTTGATCCGAACGCTGATTTGACGGGCCGAGTATGGTAATAAAAAACACGTAAGCCAAACAAAATAAAAAGCTTTAACTCCTTGAAAACACTTTCTAAAGTGATTTTCTATGGAAGAAATTGCGTTTCACCCATTGCGAATACATGTTATAAGCCGCAATACTGTCGTTGTTAACACATCCGATAGTCCCCAACACAACCATTAATCTTGAAACGATAAAGTCACTATAGACCACACACTAATTTCTCTGCAACACACTGTTTCCGGCGAAACTCTATCTCGTCCCCTCTCCTTTCTGACATCACATCCGCCTTACATACATTATTGGTGCCGGAAGAACTAGGCCTGGTGACTTAGCAGACGTGCATTCTGTAGTAGGTTGAGTGTGCTGTAGCGGGATGTTTCTTACACGCTCCGAGTATGACAGGTGAGATAAAATCGGGTTGTTTAAAGACGTCGTGTCATAAGCTGAATGCGAAGTAACTGTCCACCATACTGGGTCTATTAAAGATTACAGGTTCATGTTATTTTGGTACATACAAATAGAGTCTGCTGTTAAGAAAGACTGGACTTGGCTGCGGCATTAGGAATGTGGCAAGCGAGTAAAACACGTCATATCTTACTACAGAGTTCAGTCATTTTATCTATAAATCAAAATTAATTGGAGTACAGTGCAATAATTCAGTTGTTTCCTGTTTGCCAATTGGCTGTATACTCCGCTTAGTTTTTCTGCAGCGTTAATGTCAATGGTTGTATTAGGACCCTTCTACTGTTTTGTGTTGCATCACTGTTGCTGATTTATACTTTTCTTTGCCTTAGGGGGGTTAATACATTCTCTCCAGAAGGCAGACTCTTTCAAGTAGAATATGCCATAGAAGCAATAAAGGTAATAATTAATATAAGGCTCTATTTCTTAGCTTTGCTTTTTCCAGAACTAAAAGTGAAACTCTTTTGCAAATAAAAGTAAAAAGCTTCTTTTAGTAGATAAAATGTATTTCTTGATTTCTTGTCACACTTTATCACTGCTTATTTATATATTGGTATTTCAACTTTTTGATATAATCTCTTCTAAATAGGTTTTATGTTTTTTTTTGTTTTTTTTTAGGTGATTCGCCAATTATTTTGATTGAAGAACAATACTGTATATTGCATGTAAAAATGTGATATTTACAAAAGCTTTGTATGTTATACAGCTCAGTGTTCTCCCTAGCCCCTTTTAGCGGGGAGTCACAACCTGGCACTTTTCTGTAACCGCTCAGATGTCACCAGACAACCTCTTAGATTGTGTGTAAAAAGAGCTCAGTAAATATAAGCACCCTGCCAGCTCTGATAACAGGAGAGAAGATTTATACTTGGTAACTTTTCCACTCCCCATCTTCTGGGAGTAAAAGGACAAGCTCCTGACTTTCACTATAAGCTTGCTTTTTCATAGAGCTATTATTGCGCTGCGAGGGGATCACAGAGCTTCAGTGCTAATAAGTAACAGGAGAACCCTTATGTACCAAAAATTAAGGTTTATTTAATGTTTTTTTTTCCCATTAACAGGTTAATTTCAAAAAACAGTTTGACTTTGAAATAAATGGATTAACTTTTTGTCCTCTTTCTCAGGCGGTAGGAAGTGGCAGCATTGCTGTAAGTTTTTTTTCTTCAGTTCCTACATGCGATGTTCAAGGGTAGCTTGCTACCCCCAGCCATCTCTATAGACTTTAATGGGAACCGCTTGTCACCAATATTGAAATGTTTTTAAGCAAAAGAAACTTGAAAAAAAAAATTCTCAGTTACCTCCTGTTACCACTCACAGGGCCTAGGTGTTACCTGTAGGCACTTAGGAGCAGAAACAGTTTTTTACTGGTATATGAATAGGAACGTTCTCTACAAAATATGGGCCACGAGGAAATTGTCTCTTGTTAAAAACAGCATTGGACAGTTGGGGCATAATAGAAAGATGATGGAAAAATGGTACATACTAAGGGGACAGGCATTGCTGTGTTAGAATAAAGTAGGGTGGTAGAAAGTGGCCAAAAATATGAGAGTTGCTGAATAAATAAGGAACAAACAACTGGGAACACTAACATTGTTGTGTGTTGCCCTGCCAACTTTTTGACGACGACTACTGCTCCCTCCCACCCAGCTAAAAAAATCAATGCATTTTCAATAGTTACTCAAATAATATACACTTTTTGCCATTCTGGGTAATACTAATTTACCATTTTTCCCTTTTGAGGCTCATGATTTGCACATAAAGATAAGTGAAAGACTGCACACCAAAGTTAAAATGCAGAAATGAGGGGAGGTATCTTAGTAAGCAAAGGACAGGGTAGTTTCCCTTTAAATAATACTTATTCTGTACATATTCATGGCCAGTTGATAAATGGGAAAAGGGATATGTGGAAAACATTTTGCACCACTTTTATACATGCAACAATTAGGTGCATTTCATAGAAATCTGACCAACATCAATTTATGGTAAAAGTGCTGTGTTTGGATATTTATTTTGTGTATGTATATTATATTTAATTACTATTGAATTTTATTTTTTTTAAATTCTAATTCAGCTTGGCTCTACTGCCATTGGTATTCAGACTTCAGAAGGAGTATGTCTTGCAGTTGAGAAGCGGATCACATCACCTTTGATGGAGCCCAGCAGCATCGAGAAGATTGTGGAGATAGATGCTCATATAGGTAACATATATGTTTGTTTGCCAGCAACAATTATTTAAACAGCATTAAATAAGTTTTTATTTTTTTTTTTCGGAGTTACTGCAAGAAAGCATTGCATTGCAAGAACGATTAGTAGACAACCACTTTACCTAAAATCTATTATAAGTCTCAGTTCTTTGAAACCCTAAGGTTCTTTCAGAGGTTTCTAAGGGGTTGTTACTTCGGAAATTTCTGACTTGGGGGTAAATGATCACTGACCCCAAAGGTTTTTTAATAATTTGTTAGAGGCATCTAACCCACTGATCTTTCACTGTATGAAGCTAACCATTACATTATTTACTGTGAGGTATATTATATATATACCTAAGACTAAAAAAGATATTTCAGTGGTTTCTCAATGTTTATAAATATTTGAGGAAGGCTCATCTAGTGTTTCAAAACATGACTTACAATATTTACAATAGTAAGCAAGATATCCTCTTTAGATCAAGGATCCTTTTCTGAGTCACTGTTTATTAGAAAAAAATGTACCTGTTAGGATGACAAAAATTGAATAAATAGCTCTCACCTCCCTTTTTGGACCTCTATTACCATTTTCATACAGGCCACCCTAGCAAACCCCATACAGGAAGCTGAGGCTGAATGGCTAAAATGACAGAAAGCAAATAGCAAATTAAGAAGGCCATAACAGCACATATGAGCAATGGGCAGTGATATAATTTTAACCTTTTTTTATTTTACTTTTAATGTTTCCTAAAGGCTGTGCTATGAGTGGGTTAATTGCAGATGCAAAGACCTTAATTGATAAAGCTCGAGTTGAAACACAGGTATGTATATTTGTAAAGGAACACCTCTTGTTGATTCACAGTTGTACATTACTTTTTTTAAACACACTGGCAAATTGTGTACTTGTCTATTTGTCTTCCAGAATCATTGGTTTACCTATAACGAAACTATGACTGTGGAAAGTGTCACACAGGCAGTCTCTAATCTAGCCCTACAGTTTGGAGAGGAGGATGCTGACCCTGGAGCTATGGCAAGTATTGTAGAACAGATTACATATTCTGTTTTGTGCCAAGTTTAGAGTCACTATTATCTCTGTTGTCTTAAGACATTTGGAAGAATTTAAAGATCTATTTTCTCCTATTGATTTAGAGCCGTCCATTTGGAGTTGCTCTTCTTTTTGGTGGCGCAGATGAGAAAGGGCCTCAGCTGTAAGTGCTTTAAAAAATTAAAATGCAATGTTTATACTTTTTAGTATGTGTAACATTGGGATTTCTGTAATTCTAGTTCAGTGTATCTACTCTTGATTTTTTGCAGTTTTCACATGGACCCTTCTGGAACCTTTGTTCAATGTGATGCTCGAGCCATTGGCTCTGCTTCTGAAGGAGCTCAGAGCTCACTACAAGAGGTTTATCATAAGGTAGGATTGAAGCATTGCCATCTAATCATGCTTGTTAAAAAAATTATATGGCACAGACCCTGTCTGTCTAGAAGGGGATGTATTTTTGCTCTTTCCACGTATTGTGTATATGTTGCAGGCCACTACGTTCTTGTGTCTTGTCAGTGACATATATAGGGTGGATGATAGAAGCAGAGTCTGCAATGAGGGATCATTTTAATAGACACCTCGAATTGTTTGATGGTGATAGGCGGTCCGGAGCTGGTAAATTTAGTGGTCTGCCAGTCTGAAAAGGTTGGCGACCGCTGGTCTAAGCTACATTTCTTTCTTTACTTTATGATGATATACTGGCTGTTAAATAAAAACAAAGTGGCAGGAGTTGTGCCCTGGGACATCAGTAGAAAGGTGATATAGTATATTGCAATATACTATGGAAAATGGGGATAGGTCTATAAAAATACACAACTTGCAGCGATGAAATGTTTGTGGAGGATCAAAGTACAGGTGTCATTTACTTTACTGAAGGGTGCTTAATCAATTGGCCCAACCTTTAGTGCAAAACTTTTCAAGAAGCTAACTGGGACTTGTAGGTTTTTTGAGCCTTCGCCAGGAAGTGGAATAAAACATGCTATCAATGGGACAGCAGTTCATTAATTTTCATATGTATGTCTATTACTATTTGTTTTTTCTTAATTATAGTCGATGACCCTGAAAGAAGCCATTAAATCATCACTGACTATCCTAAAACAGGTGATGGAAGAAAAATTAAATGCCACAAACATTGAGGTAAAGTATCCTAGCTTATTTCATATAGTGGCTTATGTGTAAAAACTGTTTAAACGAGAAAATTCCTTGTAACCCATAGCATAACCCAAAAAAGTAGCGGTGTAAAAATTTGTTAATATGAGTAAAACTTTTTTTTCATGTTGTATACTACACACACTGGTCCACTTCTGCAAACTGTTTTTTTTTTTTTTTTCCTTTTGCACCTTTACCACAGAGGGGAAGTCAAACTATCTTACACGCACTAAAATGTAATTATTTGTTTAAAAATTAGTCAGTCAGTATTATTGGTTAATTAAATTCCCCTTTACTTCGATTTCTGGCTAACACTGTTTTGGGGCTTAATGCCCCCTTTATCAAAGCAGCAAACACCCAAAAAATTGTCTAATGCAGAAGATTTTTCAACTGCCATATCTCTGCAGCAGTCCATGCCAGAAGTTAGAAAGTGAATATTGTTTTTACCCTCCATCATCTACTAAAATGTATGTTTTGAGTGAAATTAAATTTTAACATTTTCCTTTTCTATATGGTTAGTGTGCAGTATGCATTTTTGTTTGTTTCTTCAAAAAATTTTTACCTTCTGTGGGGGTGGGGGCGCACTTTATTGCTTAGGTTGGCACAGTGTTTAATAAACTCTACTCTTTTCATTATAAGCTGAACAATGGCCACTTGCCTAGTCCTTAGGTCAGTGAATGCATTAGGTATGGTTTTTTTTGGGTCTTCTTAACTTGTAATCAGCCCAAGCAATGTCTTTTTTGATGTTCAGCTATGTTCAGGTAGTAAACTGGCATTCCGCCACATAGTAAAAAAGCACAGAATGTATTTTCTCGTTCAGCTGAAGTGAAGTGGTGTCCAATGAGCTATTCTGGTTACAAGTATCTATATTTGGGACATTGCAGTTGCTGAGATTCTTTTTGACATCAATCAGGCTCACAACAGCTGCTCAATCCACCATCTACTTGTTCTTCCCCTCCTACTAACAAACTTCTTTTTCATCCTCCTAACAGCTTGCAACGATAGAGCCTGGGAAAAAGTTTCATATGTATTGTAAGGAGGAGCTAGAAGAGGTTATAAAGGACATTTGAGGATCATGATTGGACATCCAAAGATTGGACCATGGCTGCAACTTCCTGCTTAACTTTCCACTTTTGTATCATTTTTGTCTGTATTTAGATGCAGGTTTAAGTGGTTTTGAATAAAATGTACTTTTTCCTAAAAGCTTAACTAATTATATATTTGGTTGATTTAATGAATTGTGCAAAGAGTTATTTTAAATTTTTTTTAAATTAAAAATTAAATTATTTTTACAAAACGGGCATTGAAAAACACTATGGCTTAGACACGGCACTCCGTGTTTGTGCAACATGTCTCCACTAGTGCTGAGCCCCCTAGGTCTGCTGGGCAATTCCTGTGCACCTGTTGGTTAATTCAGTGCTTTCCCTGTCCAGCACTGGGGTTAACCCTTTTTTTGCCCATTCTGTTGTTTCCCAGCCAGTTCCCAGTGTTCCTCTGTGTTTTTGGTTATTCCTGTGTCACCTGTGCTCTGAAGTCTTGTGGAAATGATGCCTTCTTTTCAACAATGGCCCTTGTCACCTTTAGGGGCAGGCTAGGGTCTGGTTTTGCCAAAGTGAAGGGGCTACTCACATCTTTGCTCCCTTCTTTCACAAACCAAATTTCAGAAAACTTTTTATGAATAGGCAGCATGGCAGGGGGACATACACTCACAGCCTATTTAAAAGGTCTGCTTTTAAAATATTTTTGCAAGGCGTTGACCTGCACATGCATTTATGCTTGCAAAATACTGTATGGACAGTAAGCCACCACTGGTGGTAAACACCATGGTTTAAACCTAGTCTAAACATTTCCCTATTCTCACAAAGGGTTGAATCAGCTCTAGAAATAAGAAGATCTCAATCCTTTTAAATTCGGGGTCCTGAAGTTCAAAATATAGGATGAAGAAGATGGGCACAACATGACAAATAAGAAATTTAAATACCAGCAATGGGCTAAATACGATTAAAGTTAACAAAAAAATAATAAATAATGTTAAATTTAATGTTTAATAAACATTTAAAACAAAAAATGTGATTGCATTATACATGATTGTGGTCACAAAGTAACATTAAAAAAAAAAAGTGGGAGGGCACGGTTTGGCATGTGAGCAAGATGGCCACAACCTGACCAAGCTTCAGCTTCCACACAGAAACCTTCTGCTCTTCTTTGTCTCCCATATTGCAAATATGGGCAGGAACACCTGCCACAACCCACCCACCACAACACTTACACTTGTGCGAGACCAGCTTTTTTTTTTTTTTAAATGACTGAAAAGCTCGGAAGACCAGGATGTGCAGAAAGAGCAGGCCAAAGCCTTTTAGGATTTGCAACTTGTGTATCCCAGGAGGCTGTGTGCTCCCATTCAGTCTTTACCGCCGTGGCATTTATTGAAAAGAGAAAAAACACATTTTTATTTGACATGGAAGGGTTATCTGCCCTTCTATATAAAGTAAGAGTTGTGGTGATAGGTCTGCTCTAAAGGGCCAGGACACCTCTGTGGCTACCACAGATATCCCTAACACAGCTCAACACTAGTATAACTGTGGCAGGGAACTCGATGCATACCTTCTCCAGTGTATTTACCCATTAGAACAACTTTGTCACATGGGAGCCCCTCTTTGTAAACTCTGTTTTACTGCGGTATTGTTTGCAATTATTTCCTGTTTTATGTTTGTTTTGTGAACTCAGTCTTATTATTTAAGAAATAGTGCAATTATTATGTTCTTTATCTAAATTCCTGTTTTTTTTATTGGCTAATAAGGCTATTAACTTGGAATATGGGACCTTGAAATGTTGATTATTTAAACAGCTACATAATCTTAATAAAAAATACATAGGAAACCTAAATCCACATTTTTTTTCCCCTCAATCCACAAATCCACATATGCAAACTTTTGTAGATATCACCAGGGTACAGATCCTTAAAATGAACCTGGAGTCATCACCTCATGATACCAATTTCACATCAGCACAGAAAAAATCCAAGTAGTGCCCACCCGCCCCCTTAGTATTTCATATTAGCAATACTTGAGATTGAAACGAAACTGCTCCAATTCAGAAGATTTTTAAGTAAAAGCGAAAGATCTGCAAATTAGATTACAGCAAAAAGTGCCTCAAAAAAGCTAACCAAAAAGTTAAGTTAAAAAGTAGACATAGATTCTAAAGAGATTAGATTCTTAAAATAAACCAAAAAAACATGCCACTAATAGACATGTTCTCTTGTATAATTACAGATAGACGTGTTCTCTTGTATATTTACATATACAAGAGAACACGGATCGAAACATGCTCAAAATACTGGCTTTTGTTAATGAGTGATCAATTTATTAGCAAATGTATTTCGGAGAAACCACAATTTGTGGTTTCACCATAAGCACCATAAATAGACAAATTGGTCAAAAGTCACTTCTATTTAACTTTAAGGTATCCCTGTCCGAAATTCAGTACTTTTAAATGCAATACATGCAAGCAATGTAAATGGATATACGACACAAAAGATAGGGCTTTTTCGTGGGACAATAGCTACCACAATTCCAAATATTCGTAATTTTGGGAATTGTGCAGCCACAGCTGTCATATACTTGGCTTTTTTCATCTGTGGTTGCTACTATGTAGGTAAGACTAAACGTCAATTTAGAAAAAGAATATAGAGTTAGGTCCATAAATATTTGGACAGGGACAACTTTTTTCTAATTTTGGTTCTGTACATTACCACAATTATTTTAAAACAACTTTTAAATGAAAGAACTTTAATTCAGTGGGATGAGCAAAAAGATTGCATAAAAATGAACTAAAGCCTTTTTTTATACAATCGCCTAATTTTAGGGGCTCAAAAGTAATTGGACAATTGACTCAATGGCTATTTTATGGGCTGGTGTTGGCAATCCCTTTGTATGTCATTATCAATTAAGCAGATAAAAGGCCTGGAGTTGGGGGGGCTTGTATGTGAAAGATTTTGCTGCTAACAGACGACATGCGGTCAAACGAACTCTCCACGCAGGTGAGTGAAACAAGCCATCCTTGAGCTGCAAAACCAGAAAAAAAACATCCAAGAAATTGCTACAATATTAGGAGTGGCAAAATCTACAGTTTACATCATGAGAAAGAAACAAAGCACTGGTGAACTGGTGAGCAACGCCAAAAGACCTGAACGTCCACGGAAAACAACAGTGGTGGATGATCGTAGAAACATTTCCATGGTGAAGAGAAACCCCTTCACAGCAGCCAACCAAGTGAGCAACATTCTCCAGGAAGTAGGCGTATCGATATCCAAGTTTACCATACAGGGAAGACTGCATGAAAATAAATACAGAGGGTGCACTGCAAAAAAGAGAGGCTAGATTTGACTTTGCTCAAAAACATCTAAAAAAAGCCAGCACAGTTCTGGAAAAACATTCTTTGGGCAGATGAAACCAAGATCAACCTTTATCAGAATGATGGCAAGAAAAAAGTATGGAGGAGGCGTGAAACAGCTCATGATCCAAAGCATACCACATCATCTGTAAAACATGGCGGAGGCAGTGTGATAGCTTGGGCTTGCATGCCTGCCAGCGGCACTGGGACACTAGTGTTTATCGATGATGTGACACAGGACAGAAGCAGCCAAATTAATTATGAAGTGTTCAGAGACATACTGTCTGTTCAAATCCAGCTAAATGCGGTCAAATTGATTGGGAGGTGTTTCATAATACAGATGGACAATGACCCAAAACATACAGCCAAAACAACCCAGGAGTTTAATAAAGAAAAGAAGTGGAATATTCTTGAATGGCCAAGTCAGTCACCTGATCTCAACCCAATTGAGCATGCTCAAAACAACAACTGAAAGCCGCTGCAGTAAAGGCCTGGCAGAGCATTAAAAAGGAGGAAATCCAGCATCTGGCGATGTCCATGAGTTCAAGTCTACAGGCTGTCATTGCCAGCAAAGGGTTTCAACCAAGTATTAGAAATGAACATTTTATTTTCAGCTTTTTAATTTGTCCAATTAATTTTGAGCCCCTGAAATGAAGGGATTGTGTTTAAAAAAAGGCTTTAGTTCCTTACATTTTTATGTAATCTTTTTGTTCAACCCACTGAATTAAAGCTGAATGTCTGCAGTTCAACTGCATCTGAGTTGTTTCATTTAAAATTAATTGTGGTAATATACAGAACCAAAATTAGAAAAAAGTTGTCTGTCCAAATATTTATGGACCTAACTGTATAAACATATATACTTAATTGCAAATGAAGAAATCATAACCCACTTAAGCCAACATAAATATAAACAATTTAAACATAATTGTGATTTGAATTCTTTACAATGTATCGCTTTGGATAGAATACATGAGGATTCTAGAGGGGGTGACATCGATAAATTAATTCTTCAATGTGAAAATTGATTGATATTTTGAAAATTGATATTTAACTTACATGCAAATGAATACCCAGATTTAAATGAAATCATTTTATTTTATTCTTTTTTCGAAAAATGTGATGGGAGAGCAACAGATGAAACAAAATAATCCCCTTTATGCCTCTTTCCTCTTTTTTTTTAATTAGGAATGAATAATGAATACATTTTGTACATTGTAAATTTGATATATATAAAATGTTGGTTCTTTTAATAAGGTATTATTTATGTATATATAATTTGTCTCCAGAACCATGTTAGGGACCTGCTGGGAATGTTAGGCTCAATTCTATTGGCAGCTCTGCAAGACACTGCACAGAACTGCCAATTCAATACGTGATTTATATGATCCTTTGGAAGTAGGGATCTTTCCCTCTCCCTTCCTCATGTGACTTCCCCCGATCCTCTCATCAGCTGCAACGCACATTGCGTTCCACTGACAGGAAATCCCGCTGGCGTTGACGTCGGCTCCCATGAAACAGCATTGCTACATCAATAGGCAAAGGCCTATCGGGTGATTCAATGGGACCAGGAGCCCTGGGAACCCAGTGCAACTTAATCACTTCTGTAGATGGACAGCCTACAATTTTGTTGAAAATGGCCTGAATAACCGCTAGTAAATCAGAGTATTGGGTGGCTTCGGGTAGGCCACGGATTCGTAAATTATTGCGGTGTACCTTGTTATCCATATCCTCCAGGTGGAGCTGTAAATTACGCATAGTTACAGCTTGAGCAGTGATTTTTTCTTGTTGTTGAGTAACTGTGTTTTGGTGGTTTGTAGATTATCATCAATTATGGTAACCCTATCTGCTAAACCATGTAAATCCGTCCACAGGATGTGGATTTGTGCCTAGCAGGTTTCCTTCACTTCTGATATCAGAGTTCAGAGGTCTTCCTTAGTGGGCATTGATTGAAGATAATCTTGCCATAACGAAGTACCAGGATGGACATCCTGTGCTAAAGATGAGGATACCCCCCGCTGGGTACCTTTGGCCACATAGGAGGACCCTGAATGTTCTGGAGAGTTGGAGGGCCTGGTAGGATTACGTTGGTAATCAGGGGTGGTACCAGTGCTTCCTCTAGGATGTGAGGGGTCTGTTGCCAGATCCCACTCGATGAAGGGTAACCCCTGTGGGGTACTCACCGATCCAGCAGGGTACTCCACAGTGCTCTATTGGTAGTCGTCACCCAGAATTTGGCGCCAGAGCCCCGGTTCCTGGACCCTGTGATCCTCCGGTTCTGGGTATGGCTGAAAGGGATAGAAGTGGCTGTGAAGGGCTGCTGCCCAAAGATAAGGGTGATAAGGGCTCCTTGTCTGCCCCATTTGGTGAGGTTGAAGAGGCAGTTCTTCACATAATGCGTGGTGTGTGCTGGAAGTCCTGCTTTCAAGAGTAATCGGGAGTGTGAGTCAACTCCTTGTGTCTGTGTGGAGCAGGGGAGAGAAGCATCTTCCTGCTCCAACTGCTGCGTGTCCACGCCGACCACATGGTCCACTTCGTGTTGCGTAGCAGGAGACAGCGCCATCTTAAAAGAAGGGTCAGGAGTAGTGTTGGTCGAATAGCTCACGATTCGACCGCTATTCGGTCGAATAATGCATAATTATTCGGGTGATCGAACGTCGAATTCGAGCCTATAAATATATTTAAAAAGACATGTCATGACTCCCCCAGCTCTGCACAACACTGTACAAGTAAAAAAAAAATAAGGAAGTCTTTTTTCTGTTGCTGGCAAGCCCATTTTATGGGGCGGCCAAGGGAACATGCCGGATTTTACACGGTCTCTGAGTAGAGGCAGAGAGGGACATAAGGGGGTTCCTCTGGTCCAAAAATTATCACCACCCGGTAACCTGGCGGGAACACCTGGTCAAAGCACAGAGCTCTGTGGGACCACCTCTGCCCAAGAAACAAGCTCAAACTGCTCGATCTTCCTCTGCTGCCTTTCCTCCTTCTGCCACCAAAGTTACCTGTGCTGCGGCCAGCAATTTGAGTGGGGCATGTAGCCGAGCATTACCTTTTTCAGGCTCCATCAGCGGTGAGCAGGAGCTCCAACGCAGATCAGCTGCTGTTTGTCACATTGCTAGCAGTCAAGACCAGGCATCATTGCCATCCCCCACAACTTCTACCCCACCATCCAATCTTTCTGTGGTTAGCATTAGCAGCATCCAACCTTCCATCCCCCAGATGCTGGAGCGCAAGAAGGAATATGACCCAAATGACCCCAAAACAAAGCTATTCAATGTGGCAATTGCACAGCTGATTGCGTTATAGCTCCTCCTATATCGGCTGGTGGATGCCAATGTGTTTCGTTACACATTTCTCTGCACGAACCCACAGTACGTTATGTCTAAGCGACAGTATTTTGCAGAAAAATGTGTTCCTGTTTTGCATTGGTTGGTCGAGCAAGCATAGAGTGGGAAGATATATTTCCTATACAGCTCACTGGGTAACTTTGGTGGCAACAGGGGAAGATGCAGCTGCAGCAAGGCCTGCATACCTACCTCCGCCCAGAGCACATCACCATGCAATTTCCTCCTCAACCTCCACTTCCACCCCCTCCTTTGACTCTTGTGCCTCAACCTCTTCCTCCAGGGACACTTTGCTGTGGAAACCCAGCACCTCCCATTCAGCATCTGTTCACCGCCAGCAAGAACCTGCAGTTTTCTATTGCAGTGCACAATTTAGACGTTGTCACGCAGTCCTGAGGTTGCGAAGCCTGGGTTCCCTCAGCCACACGGGTGCAGCCATTCAAGTGCCTTGCGGGAGCAGGAGGACATATGGCTAACTCCCAACAGACTTCAGCCAGGCAAGGTCGTGTGTGACAACGGGGTCAATCTGCAGGCAGCCCTGCGTTGTGGGAAACTCACACGCGTACCTTGCCTGGCTCACGTCATGAACCTGATAGTACAGTGCTTCCTTAGGAATTACCCAGGCCTCCAGCCGCTGTTGCTGAAGGCCAGAAAGTTGTCAGCGCATTTCCGCCAGTTGTACATAGCCAGTGCTAGATTGGTGGATTCACAGCGAAATCTGAACCTGCCAGTGCACCGGTTAAATTGTGATGTGGCCACACGTTGGAATTCCACCTATTACATGCTGCAGCGGCTGGCTGAACAACAGAAAGTGGTGGTGGATTATGTGGCAGAGTCTGTTCATTTGAGACTTTTACCTACACTACCTTTCTTCAGCCCTGCAGAGTGGCTGCAAATTGAGGACCTGTGCACTGTATTGTCACCTTTGAAGAGGCCACGAGCATGATCAACAGAGATCAGGCTTGTGTCAGTGACACCATCCCCATCATTTGTCTGCTGGAACAGATGATAGTGGATCATCTCAGACATGCGTTCCTACTAGACATAGTGCACTTGTGTTGGTTAAATAGCTCACTATTCGATTCGACCGCTATTCGGTCGAATAATGCATAATTATTTGGGTGATCGAACATCGAATTCGAACACCATTAAAGTCAATGGGGGAAAAATTTGGGTTGTTACTCGGGTCGGTGGAAAGCTTCTACAGCCTATAAATACATTTGAAAAGACATGTCAAGACTCCCCCAGCTCTGCACAACACTGTACAAGTAAAAAAAAAATAAGGAAGCCTTTTTTCTGTTGCTAGCAAGGCCATTTTTTGGGGCGGCCAAGGGAACATGCCGGATTTTACATGGTCTCCGAATAGAGGCAGAGAGGGACATGAGGGGGTTCCTCTGGTCCAAAAATTAGAAATTGTAAAAATACACAGGCTTCAGAGTACAGGCAGAGGTCTCTAAGGGGGGTCTTTCAGTCCAAAAATTAGCCAGCTACACATCTACATAAGCTACAAGTGACAGGTGGCAGCAGCAGCAGCAGTAGGAGGAGGCAGTGGGCACTGAGATGGAGCGGGGACCGCATTTGTAACTGGCATCCAGAGTTGGAAACTGGGCAGGCGGCATCAATTACAGCATGAGGAGGAGGCGGTGGGCCCTGAGAAGGAGCAAGGACGGCATTAGAGGTTGAGGCCATCACCCATATGGACAGTGTCCAAGCTGTAGCTATTGAAGACATGAATGGATGAATGAGATTCCAATCTCAGTAGGGACAGATTGGAATCTCGTTCATACATTCATGTCTCCAATAGCTACAGCTTCGACACTGTCCTTATAGGTGATGGCCTCAACTTCTTATGCCCTCCTTGCTCTGTCTCAGGGCCCACCACCTCCTCCTCATGTTGTTACTGCTGCCGCCTGCCCAGTACCCAACTCTAGATGGCAGTTACCAATGTTGTCCACGCTCTGTCTTAGAGCCCACTGCCTCCTCTTCCTGCTATTCCTGCTGCACGCCCCAGGCTTAATCAATATGAGTCATCAGGATGCAGGTATACTTCCGATGAGCCAGCTGATTCGAGTGGGTGGCATCTTTAACCCTGGAGCACAGCTTGAAGCGTAAGTGTAAGTGCAAGTCAATCACATCCAATTGGTGCAAATCTGCCAGTGTGGCGCTGAAGAAATTCCCTTCTTTGATGTCCCAGCGCACATTAGGAATTGGGTACTCTAGCACTTCACCAGCTTTGAATCCAACAGACATGGACGTGTTGCATATCAACAGACATTTGGAGCTCACCACCTTGGTGAGCCGAATAAACAGGTGGTCCATGTTGGTTTTGTACATTTGCAGTGTACACCATATACACCACTTGATGATGACAACGTCGGGCTGAGGTCCATGTTGGAAGTTGGCCAGCACGTTCTCTATGTACTCCGAAGAAACATGGATCAGGAAATAGAACCGTACAAGTTGGTGGTCAGTTCTGTAATGACGCACTTGGCGGTAAATTATGGCATTGTGCATTTCAGATAGAGATCCCCCAACATGTTGTTTGCAAATGACATGTCACCCTTCCCTTTCAGCTGCTTCTCAGTCCGAAAGTCATCATTCTGCAGTATTTTCACAAGATCCTTGTTGACGGATCTTTAAATGGAGTCTCCCAGGACGGCCACATACCTTTTGTGGAGAAGTCTCCGGACATCTGCTGATCTCAATAACTTCATGGCTCAATGTGGTCATCCAGGACCTCTCGGTTCCTAATAAATATACCGGTGTTTACTATCTCATCCTCCAACAAATACAGAGGGACTGCTGTCCCACGTCCCAGTTCCGGGGTAACATACACAGAAATTAAGTCCGATAAAGCGTGGTACCGATGGATGAAGCAGAAGATGTGGCCTTTTACATTCAATCACAAATTTCAGATTACACAGTTCGGGGTGTCATTAAAGATGCACTACACCCAGCTCTAGATGCCAGTTACTAATGCCTTCCACACTCGGTCTCAGGGCCTGCTATCGGGTGAAAGCACATGAAATGAAACGGGGATTGGCGGAATCAGTGGGGAAAGAAAATCCTATTGAGCTTGAGTCTAGCCTGGCATCTATAGCTGGGTACTGGACAGTGGGCAGGCAGCAGCAGTAATAGCAAGAAGAGTAGGCGGTGGGACCTGAGTAGTGTGGATGGCATTGTTAACTGGCATCTAGAGCTGGGTACTGGAAGGAGGAGGCGGTGGGCCCTGAGACGGAGCAAAGAGGGCATTACAACAGAAGGCCATCACCTGTACGGACAATATAGAAGCAGTAGCTATTGTAGACATGAATGGATGAGCGAGATTCCAATCTGTCCCTACCTACTATGTAGCGAAACCACATGAAAGGGATTGGGCTTTGAGGAATCAGTGGGGAAAAAAGACCCTGTTGAGCTGAGTCTAGTCTGGCATCTAGAGCTGGGTACTGGGAGGAGGAGGCAGTGGGCCCTGGGACGGAGCAAGGAGGGCATTAGAATTGAAGGCCATCACTTATTCGGACTGTGTAGAAGCAGTAGCTATCGGAGACATGAATGGATGAGCGAGATTCCAATCTGTCCCTACCTACTATGTAGCGAAAACACATGGAAGGGATTGGGCTTGGAGGAATCAGTGGGGAAAGAAGACCCTGTTGAGCTGGAGTCTAGTCTGGCATCTAGATCGGGGTACTGGGAGGAGGATGCGGTGGGCCCTGAGACGGAGCAAGGAGGGCATTACAATATAAAGCCATAACCTATGTTGACAGTGTAGAAGCTGTAACTAGTGGAGACATTGCTTTGTAGGGCACAAACCTTTCCTATCTGCTAGCTGTAACTTTCTAAAATGCAGCATAGACAGCTTTGTTAACTGGCATCTACAGCTGGGTACTGGGCAGGCGGCAGCAGTAACAGAAAGAGGAAGAGGTGGTGGGCTCTGGAACAAAGTGTGGACGGCATTAGTATCTGGCATCCAGAGTTTGGTACTGGGCAGGTGGCAGCATCATTTACAGCAGGGGAAGAGGAGGTGGGCTATCAGAAGGAGCGGGGACTGCATTGGGAACTGGTATCTACAGCTGGTTACTGGCCAGGTGGCAGCATCAGTAACAGCAGAAGAAGGAGGCGGTGAGCCCTGAGACGGAGTGTGGATGGCATTAGCAACTGGCATCTAAAGTTGGGTACTGGGCAGCAGCAGTAACAGCATGAGGAGGAGACATTTAGCACTGAGAAGGATTGTGGACGACATTAGTAATTGGCATCTAGAGATAGATACTAGGCCGGCAGCATCATTTACAGCAAGAGGAGGAGGCGGTGGGCTCTGAGACGGAGTGTGGACGGCATTATTGTCT
>NC_092858.1:111097564-111107177 GCF_032062135.1 Pyxicephalus adspersus
GAATGAAGGCAGCAGTGAGTCTCTGCTTTGCTCATACCTTCTCTGTCTGATGGCTTCAGCCCGACAGCTCCAGCGTTACCCCGGCAACAGTGGTGTCACGTGACCGGGTTCCCTGGAGTGCAGATGGCAGGCAGCCAGAACTCAGGCACAACTTCAGGGGGCCGTATTCGTCCCGCGGGCCGTAGTTTGAGGACCCCTGATTTACAGCAAGAGGAGGAGGCGGTGGGCTCTAAGACGGAGTGTGGACGGCATTAGTAATTGGCATCTAGAGTTGGGAACTAGGCCGGCAGCATCATTTACAGCAAGAGGAGGAGGCGGTGGGCTCTGAGACGGAGTGTGGACGGCATTATTGTCTGGCTTCTAAAGTCAGGTACTGGGCAGGGGGCAGCATCATGTACAGCAGGAGGAGGAGGCGGTGGGCTCTGAGACGGAGTGTGGACGGCATTAGTGTCTTGCATTTAAAGTCAGGTACTGGGCAGGAGGCAGCATCATTTACAGCAAGAGGAGGATACGGTGGGCTCTGAGACAGAGTATGGACGGCATTAGTGTCTGGCATTTAAAGTCAGGTACTGGGCAGGCGGCAGCATCATTTACAGCAAGAGGAGGAGGCAGTGGGCTGAGACGGAGTATGGACGGCATTAGTTTCTGGCATCTAAAGTCAGGTACTGGGCAAGCGGCAGCATCATTTACAGCAGGAGAAGGAGGAGGTGGTGGGCTCTGAGGCAAAGTGTGGAATTCATTCGTATCTGCCTTCTACAGTCAGGTACTGGGGGCAGGTGGCAGCATCATTTACAGCATGAGGAGGAGGAGGAGGCGGCGGTGGGCTCTGAGAAGGAGTGTGGACAGCATTAGTGTCTGGCATCTAAAGTCAGGTACTGGGCAAGTCAGGTACTGGGCAGGTCATGTGCCATTCATTGTCCCCTTCTGATCACTTAGTGCCATTCATTGTCCCCTTCTGATCACTTAGTGCCATTCATTGTCCCCTTCTGATCACTACCATATGTGCTATTCATTGTCCCCTTCTGATCACTACCATATGTGCTATTCATTAGCCTTTAGACCTGAGGCGGTTTCCTCTCCTATGCTGGGGACAATTGGGGGCACCCAAGTAATAACTAACCCAGCACCCTGTAGACCGCTGAAAGCTGGTTTTCCCCCCCTGGGTCCTGGGTCCTTCATTGTGCACACCCAGTTTATCTTATCCTATGGGACAGGTCCCTTAGGGCTCATGCTCCTGTAGAGCCATTTCACCCTTGCAAACAGAATCAGGGCCAGGTAGTGGACGCTTTGCCGCATACATGGCAGACTAACCTCCAGATGTTACCTACTAAAGCTGATTTTCAACTACTGATAACTGAGGTTCAGGCAACATTTCGCTCTGAAATTGGGGTCCTCCGCACTGATTTGCAGTTCCTGGCAGGGAGAGTGGAAGCTATAGATGAAAACTTGCACCAAGCTAAGGGAGATATTGAGCTCCTTACCCGCAAATCTCGGGAGTACCATTTGAAGATCAGAGATTTGTACCATCATATAGAGGATATGGACAATAGGGGCCGCAGGAATAATATTAGAGTTTGCGGGCTGCCGGAAGCCACCCGTGGCCCGGACCTAAAATTGGTTCTGCAGGCTTTTTTTAACCGCCTCCTGGGGAGCCCTTCTTCACAAGCTGTGGGAATATTCACGGCCTATAGAGCCACCCTGCAACCTGCTTCGGCCTATAGGCCGCGTGATGTCCTTTGCCACTTAGCTGATACAGATTTGAAAACTGAGATCATGGCTGCTGCACGGAATATGCGCAACTTGGAATTTGACGGAGCCCCCTTACAGCTTTTTCAGGACTTGTCATGGCACACCCTGCAACAACGACGCCTCCTGCAACCTCTCCTCACCTTGCTTCGGGATCAACGCATCTCCTATCGCTGGGGTTTTCCGTTCTGCCTAACAGCCTGCAATGAGGGGAAAACGGCTGTTCTACGCTATCCGGAGGACTTACCTGCCTTCTGCTGAGATATGGGTATAGCTTTGCCCAAACTTCCCGGATAAGAGTCAGAAGATCTTTTAACTTCCTCATCCCCGCCCTGGCAGATGGCCACGTCCAGAAGACGCACAGGACGCTGGGCTCGGCGGTCTCCTCCACCTCCTCCTTCTCGAGACAGTGGACAGTCTTGATGGGGCCTTGCCCCCCATACCTCCAATGCTGCTCTGCTCTTTTGATACAATTTAGAATATGTTACTGCTCTACTACTTAAATTGGTGTTTAACCTCTAAATGTTTTGCCTTTAAAATCCTTATAGAGCTAAAGTTTTTATGGTTCATAATAGTAGAAGCGACTATGCAACTGGATAGTACTTGGTTGGCGGTGCTTATTGTTTCTTTAACCCTACCCTGGGGATTGTGGTTCTTGGCCTGGGTGGGATGTCATCTGGCTTCGATATCATGATCTCTTACCACTGATGAGGTACTGTATGGCTTATGTTGGGCAACCTTTGTCTGGAGAGTATTTTTTTTTTTTTTTTTACTGCCCTATGCATGGGTCTGGATCTGGGACTTGGCCTACGTACTTCATGAATATGCCTTAGCACAACATGGTTTACTAAATGTTGTATAACTTGATTATTTTTACCTTAATAAGTGCTGCCTTTTTCTGCTGTACCAGGTTGTATATTTGCCCTTTTTTCACGAATGCCGCTGGATTGCCTTTTTGCCCCTGGGGGGGCTCTGTGTCGGGTCCGACTTGCTCGGCCGTGGTGGGGAGCCCCTCCGTGGAGGCTATACTGATGTTTACTAGCTGGTGCCACTCATGTTATGTTGACCGGGGATTTTCCTGGTGATTGTTCCGGAGATTGCTGGGTCTTTGACCCCTGTGGGGGTGTTGAAGTGTCTGTCACGGATGTTTTTTCCCTGCTGCCCCTTTTTAAGGCACGGGGATCGGCAGATACTGAACACCCCATGGTCGCTGGGGTGCGACTACATTACCCTGGTTGGTTGCTTATATGTATGTTTTTGTTTTTTTCTGTGATTTTGTTTTTTATAGCGATAGTTTTCCCTTGCTACTGCCCACCTTATCCCTTCACATGCACTTTAGAGCAAAGGCTTGATCTGTACTCAGGGATCTATGAATACTGGATGGGTCTGCACATAACTCACTTTTTTTCATTCTTTTATGGCTGCTAGAATTTTATCCCTTAATGTGCGGGGTTTGAATTCCAACACTAAAAGGAAATTGGCACTTAGAGAACTTAAACGCCAATCGGCGGAGGTGGTCTTTTTACAAGAGACACACTTTGATGTGTACTTTTAATTTTGCCTCCAAATATTACCCAGGAGTTCATGTGGCTAATTCCCCCTCTAAAAAGCGGGCGGGGGTTGCAATTTTAATTCGGGATTCCTTTAAATTCTCCCCCACACGTACAATAGCTGACTCTGAGGGAAGATTTCTTATCCTGCACGGTACCCTCCGAGGCGTCCCTCTAACACAGGTCAGATTAAGTTTCTTACTAGGACTCTGGCCCTTCTGGAAGATTTCACTCACACCTATCTGGTGGTTGGGGGTGACTTTAATTCTTTTTTCTCCCCTACACAAGACACAAGAATGTCTGTGTTTACATCTCCCCCACCTCCAAATGTTCTGCAGCACTCCAAACTTTTCAGACAGCTTATTAGACGCCATCAACTGTATGATAGCTGGTGGATCCAGCACCCCACAAGTAGACAATACTCCACACATCCACCCTTTGGGAAGCTCACAAAGCGGTGATCAGGGGTCAATGTGTGGCCCTAAGCTCCCGTATTAAAAAGAACTCCGCTCTACAGCGCACCTTGACAGAGAAGGCATTAAAGGTGGCAGAGGAACGACTTACTAATAGTCCATCTTAGGCTCACATGCGGGAGGTGACTTCCTTCCGCTCTAAATTACGGGCCCTAGAGTTGAGGAAAGTTAGCTGGCTGATGCATGAACTAAACAAATCTATTATCATAAGGGCGACAAAGCCGATACGCTATTAGCACGTAAACTGAGGGACACACAAATGAATTCATCCCCTATGGCCATTAAGGATGCAAAAGGTGTTCTTAGATATGACCCCTCTCATATAGCCTCCCGGTTTGAACAATACTATACACACTTGTACCACACGGTACATCAGGCACAAAGTGATATGGGCCCCAGGCTACAACCTACTATTGACTTATATCTAGCAGACCTGAATCTTCCCCGTTTGAAGGCGGAACACCTGGAACACCTTAAGAGCCCAATAACTGGAGAGGAGGTCTCGCAGGTTATCTCTCACCTCCCTTCACATAAGGCCCCAGGCCCTGACGGGTTACCTTACTTATATTGCAAAACCTTTTTGCCACACTTGCTCCCCTATTTAGTGGATTTTTTTAATGACTTTTTACAAGGTAAACCTATCCCACCTTCCATGTCATGCTCCCATATCACTGTTATTCCCAAACCAGGTAAAGATCCTCTAGAGCGTACTAAATATAGACCTATTGTATTGCTAAATTCGGACCTTAAAATTTATTCTAAAGTTCTAGCTAATAGGCTCTCCAAATATATGCCATACCTAGTGCACAGGGATCAAACTGGCTTTATCCCATTTCGTCATGCTAGTGATAATACTCGCAGACTAATCAATATTATTGATATTCTCAATAAACGCAAGCTCTCTTCACTGATACTCAGCTTAGATGCGGAGAAAGCATTTGATAGACTTAGCTGGCCATTTATGCTCCCCACGCTGTCCAAAATGGGGTTCTCTGGACCGTTCCTGGGTGCCATACGTTCCCTCTACTCTTGTCCATCAGCATCAGTCAAACCACCTCATGCCTCATCGGCGCAATTTCCAATTAAAAATGGTACGCGGCAGGGGTGTCCCTTATCCCCCCTGCTATTTGCGCTTAGTATCGAACCACTTGCTGAGAAGATCCGAGCCAATACCAATATTCAGGGAGTACTAGTTTTGTACAGATGCAATCCTGGAGAGATTAGAGACACCAGAAATTCATGTTATGGCACTGTCAGATCATTCCCCCATATCGGTTACTATGAGGGACAGCTTTCCCAGGGGCGATTACGTACCCTGGCGCTTTCCCTCCTATCTATGTAAAGATCCCGAGTTTCAGGGAATGCTAACTTCATCATGGCTAGAATATACTCAACACAATGCAGCTCATAGAAATGAACCTGTACTTTTTTGGGAAGCAGGTAAAGCATTCCTTCGGGGAAAGATCATCTCCTTAATGGCCAAAAAGAAAAGGACAACCCTTTCCCATTTTTTGACTGCTCAACGCACTCTTAGAGACGCGCAAGGTATGGCGTGACTCCAAGCATCAATTTGACTTAAGATTATACCAATATGAACAATTGAAATTTAAGTACAGGGATTTGGAGTTTCATAAATTCGGTAATAAATCGGGCAGGATGTTGGCGAATTTGGTACGTGCAAAGTTTAAACCAACTTATATATGGGAGGGAGGCACTTATTTTCAGTCTGGGCAAGAAGCCTATATAAAGCTTATTTTAAAAAAGGACAAGGATCCATGTGATCCGGAATCCTATCGCCCTATATCTCTGATAAACATTGATGCAAAAATTCTATCCAAATTTCTGGCTGATAGACTAGCTAGAATATTGCCTTCTCTTATTTCACCATCATAGGTGGGTTTTGTACAGGGCAGATCTGCAGTGGCTGACATCAGGAAAGTATTGGTGGCGCTGGAGATGGCGAAACAACAACAACCTGATCCTGATTTGGCCATAATTGCAATAGACGCGCAAAAAGCATTTGACACAGTGAACGTAACATGGCTTTTTAAGGTGCTCCGCCATATTGGGCTGGGGGGTTCATTTTTGAACCTGTTGGCGGCAGTGTATGCTTCCCCGAAAGCCAATATACTTACACCTGGGTTCCTGTCTGGTACCCTTTCATTGTATAGAGGAACCAGGCAAGGCTGCCCCTATCGCCCGTCTTGTTTAATCTTGCACTAGAACCACTGGTCAGATATTTGGACTCCACCCCCTCTCTGCACGGTATTCCGGTGCATGACGGTGAGTTGAGAACCGCCTTTTTTGCGGATGACATGTACAAAAAATACAGATATTTATTTTTGATAGCACTTGCTATATATCCAAAAGGACAGAAACATTTATGTATTTCTCTACTAAAAACACAAATATTTAATTATGAATCACACAGCTCCATTACAAGTGATAAAGGCCTCAAAGTAGATAAAGGCAGAGGGCCCTGAGGGGGGTGCTCGGTAAAAAAATATTTGGCAGTTACACAGCTCCATTGCAAGTTATAGACCTCAGAGACAGAGTAGAGGTAGAGGGCCACTAGGGTGAGGAGTAGAAGGAGATGCCAAAAGGCTATGAACGTGCTTTTCCCATCAAGATGTCCGTGCAGCAGTTGACGACTAATCAGTACACTCTGCAGAGGGGGTGTTAAAGTCATTGCCGATCCAAGCCTTATTCATTTTAATAAAAGTGATTAGGTCGACATTTTCTACGGAGAGCCGAATCCGTTTGTCACTCTCTACGCCCCCAGCTGCACTGAACGCTCTTTCAGATAAAACACTTGCTGCTGGGCAGGCAAGGATCTGAATGGCATGTTCTGCCAGCTCCGGCCACTGCTCAAGCTTGGATACCCAGTAGCCCGGGGGGTCCTGGCTTTGCAGGTTGCAGATGTCCCTGTCACGAATAACAGGGAGGGGAGGGAAACAGAAAGGTTTTGCTCACTACTAGACTTCAAATGACTAGGGAAAAGGGAATGGTCACCCCTTGCAGACACCCTTATCTAGCCCTAACTACTAACCGTATGAGTATCCCATGATGGTGGGAATACTCATACACAGGAACCTAGTCCCTACTAGCCCTGTATAGCCCTAGCATTAGTGTCTGGCTTGAGACCACTGGTTCCTTCCCCTATGAAGGACCTAGTGTCTCCCTGAGGCCTAGTAAACAACTAAATAACCACAAAACACCAAAACACCAAAACTAAAGCAACTTATCTTATTAGCAGATATAAACAGGAACTCAGGATGGCACAACACTCCAGCTATTCACAACCCAGCAGTGAATATCAACCGCACAGCATGAAGTGTGGGGCCAGACTAAATGGAGGAGCAGTAATGACCACCAGCTGCACCTGATACAAGGGGAGTGGTCATTACAAACAACAACACAGAAACAAGTAAAAACAAAGAGACTGTCAGATAACCTCAAATGCAGCTTGTCTGACAGATCCTCAAACTTCAGTCACGGAAGGGACCGTGACAGTCCCATGCAGAGCTCAGGTATTCCTGCACAATGACTGAGTACTGCTGCCAAGTGTCATTGGCAATTGCTGCACGACTGGCAGCTTGCTTCCGCTGAAAAAAAGCCTGCGTAGTTTGGCTTAGACGACCTCTACTGCTGCTGCCACCCATAAAGCAGTTGTTTGGCTTCCATGGCTGGTGGAACTGCCATAGGGATCTCTGCTACTGCTGATGCTGGCAGTCGGAAAGGCTGAGCACAAGTCCCTTAAAAGCACTTCTTGGTAGTGCTGCATTTTAGGTCCCCTGTATTGGGGCAAGATTAGTTGTTGTATCTCAGGCTTGTAACGTGGATCCAGTAATGTAGCAATCCAATAATCGTCAGTCTTTGTTTTTATGTGTTCTATGCGTGGATCTTTGGCTAGGCACTCCTGCATGAAGGCTGTCATGTGGCTCAAACTACCCACAGCTGAGGTAATTCTGAACCCACAACAGCAGCACAGGGTCGTCCTCCTCCGCCTGGTCTTGCCATCCACGGAACATGCCGCCTTGTGTTTGGGTGGATGGATGCCATGTACCCTCAATATCCTCCTCTGCCCCTTCCTTCCCTTTCTCCCATGCCTGCAATGTCCTCCTCATCCTCTTCCACCTTCTCCTCTTCCTGGATTGGTGGTGCACTATGCATAGTAGGCACACATGTCTGAGATGATGTTTGCAGCGTCCGCTCTGTGTCGTGTCCGAGATCCACCATCATCTGTTCCAGCAGGCATATGATGGGGATGGTGTCACTGACACAGGCCTTATCTCTGTTGATCATCCTGGTGGCCTCTTCAAAAGGTGACAATACAGTGCACAAGTCCTCAATTTGCAGCCACTCCGCAGGGGTGAAGAAAGGTAGTGTAGGTATACATCTGAAACAAACAGACTCTGCCACGTAATCCACCACTGCTTTCTGTTGTTCAGCCAGCCGCTGCAGCATGTAAAATGTGGATTTCCAACGTGTGGCCACATCACAAATTAACTGGTGCACTGGCAGGTTCAGATTTTGCTGTAACTCCACCAATCTGGCACTGGCTGTGTACGACCGGTGGAAATGCGCTGACAACTTTCTGGCCTTCAGCAACAGCGGCTGGAGGCCTGGGTAATTCCTAAGGAAGTGCTGTACTATAAGGTTCATGACGTGAGCCAGGCAAGGTATGTGTGTGAGTTTCGCACAGGGCTGCCAGCAGATTGGCCCCATTGTCACACACGACCTTACCTGGCTGAAGTCTGTTGGGAGTTAGCCATTTGTCATCCTGCTCCCGCAAGGCACTTAGAATGGCTGCGCCCGTGTGGCTGAGGGAACCCAGGCTTCGCAACCTCAGGACTGCGTGGCAATGTCTGAATTGTGCATCAAATTAGCAAACGGCAGGTTGTTGCTGGCGGTGAACAGATGCTGCCAAATGGGAGGTGCTGGTGCTGGGTCTCCACGGCAAAGTGTCCCTGGAGGAAGAGGTTGAGGCACAAGATTCAAGGGAGGAGGTGGAAGTGTAGGTTGAGGAGGAAATTGCATGGCGATGTGCTCTGGGCGGAGGTAGGTATGCAGGCGTTGCTGCAGCTGCATCTTCCCCTGCTGCCACCAAAGTTGCCCAGTGAGCTGTAAAGGAAATATATCTTCCCACTCCATGCTTGCTCGACCAACTCTCGGTTGTCAGTTGCACCTTGCCAGAAAGTGCTGCAGGGCCATGGACACATTGCTCTGCACGTGTTCATGCAAAGCAGGAACAGATTTTTGTGCAAAGTACTGTCGCTTAGGCATAACGTACTGTGGGTTTGCGCAGAGGAATGCGTAACGGAACGCATTGGTGTCCACCAGCCGATAAGGGAGGAGCTCTAACGCAATCAGCTGTGCAATTGCCACATTGATCAGCTTTGTTTTGGGGTCATTTGGGCCATATTTCCTCTTGCGTTTCAGCATCTGGGGGATGGAAGGTTGGATGCTGCTAATGCTAACCACAGAAACATTGGACAATGGGGTAGAAGTTGTGGGGGATGGCAATGATGCCTTGTCCTGACTGTTAGCAATGCCACAAACAGCAGCCGATCTGCGCTGGAGTTCCTGCTCACCGCTGGTGGAGCCTGAAAAAGGTAATGATCGGCTACATGCCACACTCAAATTGCTGGCAGCAGCATGGGTAACTTTGGTGGCAGAAGGAGGAAAGGCAGCGGAGGAGGATCGAGCAGTTGGAGCTTGCTTCTTGTGCGGAGGTGGTCGCACAGAGCTCTGTGCTTTGACCAGGTGTTCCCGCCAGGTTACTGGATGGTGGCTTTTTAAATGAGTGCTCATGCAACTTGTTCCAAGTTTGTTTGGGTTTTT
>NC_092858.1:111108233-111113910 GCF_032062135.1 Pyxicephalus adspersus
TTCAGTGGTGACGCTTGTAATATGCAGCACAGTATACAAACTATAATACTGCAGTATATACTGCTTCTGTATCTCTGTCTCTCAGTACAAGTGAGGTACTGTGCACGCAGTCAGCGAGGGGACACTGCCTCTGGCTGCGTGTATGTAACACACTGACTATTTATCTATCTATCTAGCTTTGTCACTTTGACAAAGAAAGCAAGCCAAACAGCACAGAAAGGTTGTGATGCTATCAGCAAATCTCTGTCAGGAGTGGTAAATGCAGGCACACTTCGGCCTTATATAGGCCAATGGCTGCCTGTGTGGCATGCAGTGACAGACAGCCAATCGGCTGCCTGCCACAATAAATATGGAGGGGGGCATCCCTGCTCTAATTGGAGGGCCCTTTGCATCATGGGGGAGGTCCCTAGTGGTGTTGATGTTCGATTGCATTGTGGGAGGGTCAAATTCGGATATTCGAATCCAGCAAAATTCAGGTCGGGTCCACCCGAATTCGAACGGCCATATTCGGGTCGAACATTAGGACGGCCTGAATTCGAACAACGACACTAGTCAGGAGCTGTGGGGGTTAAGAATCATTGTAGTGGCGCGTGGACAGCTGAATCCTGCTGTTCTCTAGTCGACAGCGTTCCCGGTTCAGTTGCATGTCTATTTTGTTTCTCCTGATAATGAGGTAAGAAAGCGGGCTGTTGTGGGATCTCTGTTACTGTGCGACCACTCTTGGCGCCGTCCAAGCCACGCCCCCCCAACAACTCAATTTGTTTTTAATGAGAGATTCTAATTTAGCTTTGGACAGTATATTGGATAAATCTAGTTTATCTATGTTAAATATGAATATTATCTGCAAAAATATGAATATTATATTATAGGTGAAGGGACGAGTAACAAGTAGGGTTCCTCTATTTATACCTTAATGGTAGTCTACATTGCCTAGCCTGAGATATATAGTAATATGGTGGGGTGATAAGATAGATAGGCTTTTGGGGGCAAGTTTAAAGGTGGATGTTTTTACAATTTAGTTGATTTATGTAAAGTATAGGGATATACTATACATTATTAAAATAATAACATTCACCTTTAAACTTGCCTCCAAAAGCCTGTCTATCCCTTAACCCCACCAAATTACTATTTAACTCTAGGCTAGGCAATGTAGACTACCATTAAGGATTAAATATAGGAACCCCACTTGTTACCCATCCCTTCATATTTACTATAAGACATTTAAAGTTTAACCCTCTATCTCATATCAAATAGGGTTCCATCAACTTTACAATGGACAGCATGGGCCCAGACTGGGACACTTTCATGACTAACATACATGAGAATTACTAATCCTCACAACAAGATGAATTTCAATACATTTCATTATTTCAGAAATTTAAATACGTTTGAGAAAAAATCTACCTTATATTGGCACATAAAATATTTAGAAAAATATATTTTAGAAAACGTTAATCCAATAGGACTTAGGATTCAACTATTTCCTAATATCAAAAACCCTGAGAAAATACGATCAGAATGGGAAGCCACATTAAATAAGTGCACTGAAGACTCTATGTATATACTAAATAACTATTACAAACAGGAAGTCGTAAATCTGAATCAGGAATTGACTAACATGCATTCACAGAACCTAAACATTATCAATACATCTACCTTTCAACAAAAGTATTTTACATTAAAAACAAATTCAAATACTAAAAACAAATTCAATACTAACTTGGTAAATAAAAAAGAGATAAAATTCCAGAAGGACAAGTGGTCTTTCACTCTTCATAAAGCATACAAATGGGAATTTAACACATCAAACAAACAATACCCACCACATACAACATCAGGTCAACCCTTGTCCTCTTAACAACAAAATAAAACAGACAGGCACACACATCATCAGAACAATCCCCATCTTCTGAGCAATCGACAAGACCTGATAGACATACCCAATCATCCCCTAAACCCCCATCCCAACACAGTAATTTATTAGACAAACCCTCTACTTCAAATGTCATCACAGATCAGACCCAAATCCCCAATACCCACCAACCTAAAAATGACAACAGAGAGAAAACAGTCCTTACACTCCAGAAAATGCTAAACGCAAACCTTTTATGACATCTCCAAGTAGTATTCCACCTACCCCTTTCCAACACAAAAATAGGACCCCTTCTGTTCTTCAAAACACTTCCCTGGACCAAATGGAACTACAAGTGGCTATCTCACCCATGGACAGCCCCATTCCTGAATTCTCTACCTTTGACCCACCCACTTTGACTCCAGAACGCCTTTCTCTATCAAATGTTACCAACACTTTCACCCAACCTGGAGCAATACCAAAAAAACAAGGTCTTTTTTATCCCTTTACCCCCCACCCCTACCATCACCCATCCCTATCGAGGGTCCGATAGACAGGTTTTTGTTGAAGCTACCTCTAGAGGACAAAGTCTAGAGATAGTTAACCTATCTTCCTATGCCTTAACAACAGAGGAAACAAACCTTTTGAAATTGGGTCTTTCATTCTGTCCTTTGTCTGATATGGATCATTTTGATGTGATTAAAGATTTGAATTTATTTGCACGCAACCTTACTTTGAAAGTGATGTTTGATAGTGATAAAACCTCAAACCATTTTAATCCACCAACTGAATTTGCAGACTTTAACATCACTGATTTCAAAAATCTAAAAACTCTTAATTTACTTAAAAGAAAAAAGTGACTCACCCGTGGAACAATCCAGGATGGACACTATCTTACTACAAGAACCTTCAACACTTAGCTCTATTCCCATGAAGAAACCGAAATTGAAATACTTTCAAAACATTCCCATATTGAGACTTTTGTCAATCTAGTTACTAAAGATATTAAAAATATAACAATTACTTTGAGGACCAAAGCCAACAATGTAAATCCTCTACAGCAAAAGGCCCTTATTAAACTTAAAAGCAACAAAAACCTAGTAATTAAACCTGCAGATAAGGGTGGCAATATTGAGGTGATGAATAGAGATAAATATGAAGAAATGTGTTACAGGATCCTAACTAACAAAGATTGGTATGTTGAGATTTCAGAAAAAATTATATCTGCTTATTATTCAGAATTGTATACAATTATTAACAAGGCCTTTAACGTAGGTACTATTGACTCTAAGAAGGAAGAATATTTTTCTATCCCACACCCCAGAACAGCAACATTTTATCCTTTACCCAAAATTCATAAAGACATTAACAATCCTACTGGCCGACCAATAATTTCAGGGATTGGCTCCATAGCCACTAATGCTAGTGAACTGGTCAATGCATATTTGTGACCCATAGTGAATAATTTACCCTCTTTTTTTAAAGACACGTTAGAACTAGAGATGAGCAAATTTCTCAAAAATTCGATTCTGCTGGTTCGCCGAATTTTCCGAAAAGATTTGCTTCGATCCAAATTTTTTTGCGGCGAATCGTCTTAAAAAACATCTATTTCCAGCCTGCAGAGAGCTTTGATAGTGGTGTAGAACACTGTGCCTTGCAGTAACATGCAAAGGGAGTCTGCTGTGGTAGTGAAATAATACTGTGAGTCAGTATGACATGCAGATGACAGGCGTCGCTAATAGAATCACTGCACACTTCACTTATTTGGGCAGTCACGGGGCCAAACTGACTCAAGTATGAACTCAGCCTTACAGGTCCATGTTAGGGTCAAGAAGAAGCGCACTCCTTTTATACCCTTGTCAGCTGATTCCACAAAGATGCTTTCAGAACCTGTTCTAATAACCACTTATACAAGTAGAGCCCCCCCGACAGAGTGGAGAGGGTGTGAGCACTAAGTTTGTGTTGACGTCACTAATTATTTTGCCCTTCCTCTGATCAATCAGAACAATAACCCACAAAAACCAGATCCTGTCTGTGAAGCATCTGCCTTCACCCCTCAGCATTTGCTCAATAATCCATCAGTATTGCTAATGGCAAAAAAAAACAGGAGTGAATGCAAAACAGACACGTGAATGGAATATTTGCATGTCTTCTGTGTTTTGTACCCACTCCTGCATTTGGCTACCAAATCATAAGCCAATTCTGATGGGACCATACAGGCCTTACAGCTGCTACACAGACAGGATCCGTTGTGCGTCTCTTTTTTCCTTCCTTCTGACAGATCAGAAGAAGGGTCAAATAAATAGTGATGTCATTCAGGCTGAAAAGGCAAAATAGTGGCCCAGTCATGGAGAGGGGAGGGTGGGAGAACAGCTTGAGAAGTCCACAGAGTGGCACAATGACATAGTGGTGAGGTGGAAGCAGCATGAGGAAACCACAGAGTGGTGCAATGACAGAGTCTGGAGGTGGCGGCAGCAGTAGTATCAGGAGGAGGCCACAGAGTGGCCAATGACAGAGTCTGGAGTTGGCGACAGCATCAGGAGGCTACAGAGTAGCACAATGACAGAGTCTGGAGGTGGCCGCAGCATCAGGAGGCTACAGAGTAGCACAATGACAGAGTCTGGAGGTGGCAGCAACAGCAGCATCAGGCGGAGGTCACAGAGTGGCACAATGACAGAGTCTAAAGGTGGCAGCAGAATCAGGAGGCCACAGAGTGGCACAATGACAGAGTAAAAAGGTGGCGGCAGCATCAGGAGGCCACAGAGTGGCAAAATGACATAGTGTGGAGGTGGCAGCAGCATCAGGAGGCCACAGAGTGGCACAATGACAGAGTCTGGAGTTGGCGTCAGCTGCAGCATCAGGCGGAGACCACAGAGTGGCACAATGACAGAGTCTGGAGTTGGTGACAGCATCAGAAGGCTACAGAATGGCACAATGGCAGAGTCTGGAGGTGGCGGCAGCATCAGGAGGATACCACACGGTGGCAAGGTGACATAGTGTGGAGATGGCACAGCAGCAGCATCAGGAGGATACCACAGAGTGGCAAGGTGACATAGTGTGGAGATGGCAGAAGCAGCAGCAGCAGCATCAGGAGGATACCACAGAGTGGCAAGGTGACATAGTGTGGAGATGGCGGCAGCAGCAGCATCAGGAGACCACAAAGTGACCCGGTGACAGATTGGGGCGGTGGGTGGCAACACCAGTACCCGCTGAGGAAGGTGGTTGAAAGAAAGAGCAGTTGGTATCTGATGTGTGGCATCAGACAGGGACTTGACTCTCTTGAGGGGCTCTCTCTTCTTGCTCCAAGCACCCAGGGCACGCCAGGTGCGACACGCTCTGAGGACAGTGACAGGTGGGGAGATTGACTGGGGCGTTACACCTGTTAAAGGGTAACGCAGGTGTCCTAAGGCAAGCTCAGGGAGGACAAAAACCTCCCGTGGAGCAGAAGGGCAAAAGCTAGCTTGATCTTGATTTTCAGTCTAAATACAGACCGTGAAAGTGGGGTCTCCTAATCCTTCCTTTTTTTGGGTTAGGAGCAGGAGGAGTCAGAAAATTTACCACAGGGATAACTGGCCACAGAGTGGCACAAGGACATAGAGTGGAGGTGGTGGCAGCATCAGGAGGCCACAGAGTGGCACAATGACAGAGTCTGGAGGTGACGGCAGCATCAGGAGGCCACAGAGTGGCACAATGACATAGTGTGGAGGTGGCGGCAGCATCAGGAGGCCACAGAGTGGCACAATGACATAGTGTGGAGGTGGCGGCAGCATCAGGAGGCCACAGAGTGGCACAATGACAGAGTGTGGAGGTGGCAGCAGCATCAGG
>NC_092858.1:111114313-111198527 GCF_032062135.1 Pyxicephalus adspersus
GAGACCCCAAAGCAGCAGAGTGACATTGTGTGGAGATGGCAGCAGCAGCATCAGGAGACCAAAGAGCTGCAAGGTGACATAGTTTGGAGATGGCAGGAGCAGCATCAAGTAGACCACAGAGCGGCAAGGTGACATAGTGTGGGGATGGCAGCAGCAGCATCAAGAGACCACAAAGTGGCAAGGTGACATAGTGTGGAGATGGCAACAGCAGCATCAGGAGACCACAAAGTGACCCGGTAACAGACTGGGGCGGTGGGTGGCAATACCAGTACCCGATGATGAAGGTGGGTGAAAGAAGGAGCACTAGGCACTAGGCATCTGATATGTGGCATCAGGCTGGTGGCGGCATTAGAGTAGTAGCTAAGGCAGGTAGCCAGAAGAAACCGGTCTCTTTTGTCAAGGTTTGGGTCAGGCGGCATGGATCATCTAATCAGATGCATCAGGCATTGGTGGGTGGAAATCCTGGCTGATCCACGCCTGATTCATCTTGACAAAGGTCAGTCTCTCCACATTTTGGGTGGACAGGCGAGTTCTTCTTGGGGTAACTATGGCCCCCGCCGCACTAAACACCCGCTCTGATGCCACACTACTGGTCGGGCAGGACAGCTTTTCCAGGGCAAACTCGGCCAGTTGTGGCCACAAATCCAGTTTGGCTGCCCAGTAGTCCATTGGATCTTCAATGACGGCTGGCAGGGTGCACTCCAAGTATGCCACCACCTGCTGGTTCAGGTTCTGCTCTATGTCTAGCTGCTGGTTAGCAGTTTCTTCACTATGCGGGTGTAGAAAGCTGCTCATCAGCGACTCTAGACTCAGGCTGCTGCTGATGGAGCTCATACTGCTTCTGCCACCCCACCCCTCCACAGCAGCCATGGCAGTAGAACGTGAGTGCAGAGGGCCCTCCAGGTCAGACCTGCGAGAGGATGGACGATGGCGCAGATAGGCAGCGGCCAACTGACTACATAGGATGTCTCTGTAGTAGTTCAGTTTGTCCTCCCTCTCAGCGGGTGTAAATAAGGCCCCCATTATGGACCGGTAGCGAGGGTCCAACAAGGTGGAGAGCCAGAAGTCATCCCTCTGCCGAATAGTGACAATTCGGCTGTCACTAAGCAAGCAAGTGAGCATGGAGCGAGCCATTTCTGCAAGCGACTCGAAGGTACTCTCTGCTTCCATCTCCACTGCATACTGCCACGGTGTGTCTGGGTCCTCTGCCTTGTCTTCCCCATCTCCCTCTTGGTCTTCTGGCTGCTCCTGCTCTTCCTCTCCTGTCACCTGAGTAGAAAAACCACCCATTTCGCTATACATTGCCTTTGATCCAATGTCCGTGGCCGTGAGATCTAGGCGCCACGTCTCCAGTCCCCTGACCAGCCAGATTTACCAGCATCTGTTCCAGGACATGAAGTAGTAGAATGCCGTTGTTCATACCGAAGTCCTGGCGACTAACAAATAACGTGGTCTCCTCAAACGGCCTGAGCAAACGGCCGAAGTCACGCATGAGCTGCCACTGGCTGACATCAAAGTTACACATTGGAGTACTACTATCCGCTTGGATCATCAAGAATTCGTTGATGGCCTTTCTCTGTTCGTATAGTCGGTCCAACATATGGAGGGTGGAATTCCAACGGGTGGAAACGTCACATATTAGCCTATGTTGGGGGATGCCGTTCTGCCGCTGCAGCTCAAGGAGGGTGTGCTTTGCGGTGTACGAGTGGCTGAAGTGCATGCAAAGTTTCCTGGCCATTTTTATGATGTCTTACAGATGGGTGGAAGACTTCAGGAACCGCTTGACAACCAGATTGAACACGTGTGCCATGCAGGGTGCATGGCTCAGACTTCCTTGACGTAGCGCAGACACAATGTTCTTCCTGTTGTCGGTCACCATGGTTCCGATATTGAGTTGTCGCGGAGAAAGCCATGATTCCATCTCTTGATGAATCACACGGAGCAGTTCCTCCCCTATGTGTCTCCGTTCCCCCCCAAACCAGGTGCAGAACAGCGTGACACCACCATGCCCTGCACATGTGGTATGCTGGAGGGGCACTGTGAATTGTCCCTGCAGTGGAGGCTGAGGACACGGTGGAGGATGAGGAGGCAGAGGCAGACGTTGTCGCAGGACCAGCGGCGTGAGAACGTGGAGACGGAAGCAGTGTCTGACGGAAGTGTGTTTGTATATATATATATATATATATATATATATATATATATATATATATATATATTAGGATTTTTTGGGGCATATTGCTTACTATGCTTCAAATTGAAATAATTGCTTTTTTCTTGCTATGATTTCTGAAGTCATGGGTTTGGCTCCAAGCAACATTCGTGGATGATATTGCTTCTGGTTAAGACAGGAATCCTGCTTTATGTGCTTCCACTACCAAGCAGAGGTGAGTAAGTCAACATATAGTTGGCCAAGTTCTAAAATGCTATTCAAACCTACATAAACACCGTGAAAGCCTGGAAAAGCAAGAACATATGTTTGGCACAAAGTGGATTTGTCCCTGGAAGTTTTAGATACTAGCACTTTTTGTTTTATGTAAACACCTAAATAATTCTTACAATCCAGTATTTATTGAGCATAGGTGGAGCAACAACAGAACATCTGTTCATTTTTAAGAATGCTTGACCCTGTTTTTGAGCTTGGCAATCAATGTGGTTTGATGTTGTGCTTGGCAACCTGGACCTCCTTCCATTACCATCAGGTGTATTCGAATGAGTAGGCAACTCAGCTAGACAACTAATTGACAACCTGTTTGGACAGCAAGTGGAAGTGTGTTTGTATGCAATAGTGCTAAGATCAGGCAGCACAGCACAATGAGAACAAACCTTTAACACTACTACAAATGAACAGAGGATTTGTGTGGCAGCAAATCAACATGAGTGCAAACGTCAGACTAACTGAAATAAAACAAAAAAAAATCAAGTAATAAAAACCATGACAATTTATTCATAAAAGAAATATGTACATAATACATTCAAATACCAATATGTGGCAATGTGAGATTGGGAATGGGACAAAGGCAAACAGGGGCATCAAGTAGCAGTTTGGAGTAGAAATCATTCAGGCATTTGTACTGAATATTTGTGGAAAAAAATGACAAAACATTGCAGAAGATTAGCTAAACAACAGAAAGTGTCATTACAAACCAGGCACAAAAACATTGCAGCAAAAGATGAAACTTACAATAATGAGGATTACAAAGTCACATCAATAAATACCATCCAAGCAAACTTACTCGATTAATCCCCCCCAAACCTGTCCAGTTAGAATAGTAATAATGAAAATGCATATGTATTTATATGCATTTAAATGTATTTTGACATACACACACAAGTGAAATCACTAAATGTTCCTTGATACATGTATTAAAACATCTTTGGCAACAATCTTTTTTTAAATATTTGATTTCTATCAAACTACAATGAAATTTGAATCGGATCACAAATGCTTGGTGACATCTTTTTTACATTCATACTATTGTGTGATGAATAATTAGTTGGTCTAATTAGTATATATACAGCTTGATCTAAATTAGTTGGCAGTGTTGCAAAGCAAACCAAAAAGTGTCAAAACAGTGCAACAAATGTAACAATAAATGAATTAATTTTGGGAATGAGTTCAATGTAACATAAAAATGCAGCACTTATCCAAAAGAAGATGAAGCATTAAAGATTTATATTGACCTGTAATGGACTGTAGATGCGCACAGAACAGGGAGCGGGTGTGCGCTAAATAATTGCTATGACCTCACCATTGACAGAGCTTAACAGATCCTTCTGAATCGTGCAGCTGCAAACTAATCACCTTGGCGGGTTCTCGACCCCTATTGCTCATTTATCAAAGCAAGCATCCGGCTGGCAAGTGAAGGCACTGCGCTCTGGATCCATCTCTGGCTCGCTGAAATTCGCCTCGTATATCGGTGCGTAAATACGAGCGTCGAGCTTCCGCGTACCCACTTGTTAAATCAAACCCAATGCAACTAAACCACCGGGACTAAATGATGTTTTTTCACTTAAACCTTTCCTTATATAATGCACTAACATTTTTAATAAATTAAACAATTATCTATTACTATGGTTTCTATCTGTGCAATCTTGTAGAAGCTACACAATCACCAGTAACTAGTGTATGCATTTTTGCATTAATAGAATCATTAAATATTATACAATAAATGCAACTTGTTGGAATTATGTTTATATTGTATTGTATTTGAAATTGGTCCATTCTGTTGTCACTTGATACATTATCATTAGAGATGAGCGAATCGAAGATGAAAAAGTGAAATTCGATTTGAATTTCAGGAAAAATTCGATTTGCAACAAATGCGAATTTCCTCGCGATTCGTGGTAATGAATCACAATTTTTCCAAAAATAGCGGCTAAAATGGCAGCTACATGTGTGAGGACATGGGGCAAGGAACTCTGGGAAGGCTGGATGACCCATTATGCCATGCATGCAGCCAATCAGCAGCCAGCAAGCTCTGTGATGTCACAGCCCTATAAATAGCCTCAGCCATCTTGGATTAAGACATTTTACAGTGTTCGGAGTGCAGGGAGAGACATCTGCAGGAGCTAGGATTAGTGATAGCAAAAACCTCATTGTGAGAAAAGAAACTGAAAAAACGATTTATAAGTGCAGGGAAAGGATAGGGAGTAATCATTTCACAGCAGCTTAGTGCAGGGAATTCAGAAGGCGGTAGGGAGAGTGCTAGAAAAGCGATTTACAAGTGCAGGGAAAGAATATTTGGGGATCCAAATAACCATTATACAGCTCTGTCATTCTAGCAATTTGTTCTTGTTATTGGGGTGCAAGTGCTATGTTGAAAAGCCTTTAGTGGCTTATATCTGTGGAAAAAAATATATATACGCATTTCACTTCTGCAGTAATTTGTGGTGAAAGCATTTATTGGCCTATTTCAGTACAAAAAGAAAATATATTCTCAGTTCCCTTCTAAAGTTGTTTGTGGTGAAAGCGTTTAGTGGCCTATTTCAGTACAAAAAGAAAAATATATGCAGTTATTTGTGGTGAAAGCGTTTAGTGGCCTATTTCAGTACAATAAGAAAATTATATACGCACTTCACTGTTGCAGTTATTTGTGGTGAAAGCATTTAGTGGCCTATTTCAGTACAAAAAGGGAAAATATTCTCAGTTCACTTCTGAAGTTATTTGTGGTGAAAGCGTTTAGTGGCCTATTTCAGTACAAAAAGAAATATATATTTGTCGCGCCACGCCATGCACAGAGGAGTGGCAGAGGCCTAAATGTTTCTGGCGCAGGTAGAGGTCGCAGCAGAGTAAGGGGGCGTGTCAGCAGGAGTCGCAGTGAGAGTCCTGAGCTCCCGGTGTCATCTAGCTGTCATGTCTTGACCAGCAACCCTGCAAGCGGTTCTTGATTGGTTAACTCGGTCATCCATTTCATCCCAAGTGACGTCAGACACCCCCAGCCAACAGTAGGTGGGTTCGTCAGACACGGCCCGGAAGCAGGCCCTGTGCCCTCACATCTCCTCAACCTGCCTCTGTCCATTGCTGTTCTCTCAGCCACAGAAGTATTGTATGCTGTGGGCTCAGCTCCACTATACAGGGAGGACGAGCTAGTAGAGGACAGTCAGCAGCTACTGCCTAGCCAAGATCTGGAGGAGACATCTGCAGCTTCCTCCGCTAGGCGGGCAAGTAGTGATGAGGGAGTGGCGTGGGAGGTGGTGTTGCGAGCTGTCAGGCTCCTGACCCAGAGACCGTTGAGGAGGACATCAGTCAGATGCATACACTACTCGATTATGATGAAGCCGATCGCACTTGGGAGCCGGGTGAAGAAGGGGCTTCATCATCATCAGGAGAAGAGGGTGGCAGCTTGCCTGTGAGGCAGCGGCTGAGCCAGCAAGGTGGTAGCATGGCTGGGAAGTTAGCAGGGTGGCAGCAGTGGTAGGTCGGGAGCCAAACGTGCCCGGGGGAGACCACCTGCTTCGCAGCAGCCTACCTGCCTGGGAAGTAGTGGTGCAGGGGTTCATGGAGGCAGCGGCGGTAGCAGTCAGTCAGTGCGGAGTGTTGGGGGGAAAATCATCTACTTGGTGGTGTGGCATTCTATTGTTAAGCCGCCGAAGGAGGTTAACGTGGCCATTTGTAGAATATGTGGGCAGAAGGTGAAGCGTGGCCAGGGTGCCAATGTCTCCAATGTGGTGGGCTAGCCTGCCGCAGCAACCGCTGCTTCACCCAGTGGCATGCACCGGGTTTCAGGCAGTCAGTCCCTCCATATGTTGGACTGACTATACGAACAGAGAAAGGCCATCAACGATTTCTTGATAATCCAAGCAGATAGGAGTACTCCCATGTGTAACTTTGATGTCAGCCAGTGGCAGCTCATCCGTGACACCTGCCGTTGGCTCTGGCCCTTTGAGGAGGCCACATTATTTGTCAGTCTCCAGGACTAGTGTTGGTCGAATAGCTCACTATTCGATTCGGCAGCTGTTCGGCCGAATATAGCATGAAAACAATGGGGGCTTTTATAAACATTTTTAGCAGGACTTTGGAATCTGGAAGCCCCCTTTAATAAGAAGACTCCCAGATCTCCACCGCCCCACCCTGGGGAATGAGTACAGGGGTACATAAGGCAAGTGGGAGAGGAGGAAGACAAGGCAGAGGACCCAGACACACCGTGGCAGTATGCAGTGGAGATGGAGGCAGAGAGTCCCTCATAGTCACTTGCACAAATGGCCCACTGCATGCTCACCTGCTTGCGTAGTGACAGCTGAATTGTCACCATTCAGCAGAGGGATGATTTCTGGGTGTCCACCTTGTTAGACCCTCGCTACTGATCCAAAATGGGGGCCTTTTTTACACCCGCTGAGTGGGAGGACAAACTGAACTACTACAGAGACATCCTATGTAGTCAGTTGGCCGCTGCCTATCTGCGCCATCATCCATCCTCTCGCAGGTCTGACCAGGGGGGCCCTCTGCACTCACGTTCCACTGCCATGGCTGCTTTGGAGGGGTGGGGTGGCAGGAGCGGTACCAGTTTCATCAGCAGCAGCCTGAGTCTAGAGACGCTGATGAGCAGCTTTCTTCATCCGCATAGCAGCTAGACATGAAGCAGAACCTGAACCAGCAGGTGGTGGCATACTTGGAGTGCACCCTGCCAGTCGTCATTGAAGATCCGCTGGACTTCTCGGCAGCCAAACCGGATTTGTGGCCGCTACTGGCCAAATTTGCCCTGGAAAAGCTGTCCTGCCCGACCAGTAGTGTGGCATCAGAGCAGGTGTTTAGTGCGGCGGGGGCCATAGTTACCCCAAGAAGAACTCGCCTGTCCACCTAAAATGTGGAGAGACCGACCTTTGTCAAGATGAATAAGGCGTGGATCAGCCAGCATTTCTACCCACCAATGCCTGATGCATCTGATTAGATGATCCATGCCGCCTCACCCAAACCTTGACAAAAGAGACTGGTTTCTTCTCGCTACCTGCCTCAGCTACTACTCTGATGCTGCCACACATCAGATGCCAAGTGCTCCTTCTTTCACCCACCTTCGTCAGCCATCCACCGCCCCACTCTGTCACCGGGTCACTTTGTGATCTCCTGATGCTGCTGCTGCCATCTCCACACTATGTCACCTTGCCTCTCTGTGGTCTCCTGATGCTGCTGCTGCCGCCATCTCCACACTATGTCACCTTGCCACTCTGTGGTATCCTCCTGATGCTGCTGCTGCTGCCACCTCCACACTCTGTCACTGTGCCACTCTGTAGCTTCCTGATGCTGTCACCAACTCCAGACTCTGTCACCTTGCCACTTAGTGGTATCCTCCTGATGCTGCTGCTGTCGCCACCTCCAGACTCTGTCATTGTGCCACTCTGTGGCCTCCTCTTGATGCTGCTGCAGCCACCTCCACACTCTGTCACTGTGCCACTCTGTAGCCTCCTGATGCTGTCGCCAACTCCACACTCTGTCATTGTGGCACTCTGTGGCTTCCTCATGCTGCTGCCACCTCCACATTTGGTCATTGTGCCACTCTGTAGCCTCCTGATTCTGCTGCCACCTCCACACTCTGTTATTGTGGCACTCTGTGGCCTCCTGATGCTGTTGCCACCTCCGGGCTTTGTCTGTGTGCCACTCTGTGGTCTCCTGATGCTGGCGCCACCTCTACACTATGTCATTGTGCCACTCTGTGGCCTCCTGATGCTGCCGCCACCTCCACACTATGTCATTGAGCCACTCTGTGGCCTCCTAATGCTGTCGCCACCTCCAAACTCTGTCATTGTGCCACTCTGTGGCCTACTCATGCTGCCACCACCTCCAGACTCTGTCATTGTGCCACTCTGTAGCCTCCTGATGCTTTTGCCAACTCCAGACTCTGTCATTGTGCCATCCTGTTGTCTACTCATGCTGCTGCCACCTCCACACTCGGTCATTGTGCCACTCTGTTGTCTCCGCCTGATGCTGATGCTGCCGCCACCTCCACACTATGTCATTGTGCCACTCTGTGGCCTCCTGATGCTGCCGCCACCTCCACACTATGTCATTGTGCCACTCTGTGGCCTACTCATGCTGCCGCCACCTCCAGCCTCTGTCATTGTGCCACTCTGTGGCCTCTTGATGCTGTCGCCACCTCCACACTCTGTCATTGTGCCACTCTGTAGCCTCTTGATGCTGCCGCCACCTCCACACTCTGTCATTGTGCCACTCTGTGGACTACTCATGCTGCTGCCACCTCCACACACTGTCATTGTTCCACTCTGTTGTCTCCGCCTGATGCTGCTGCTGCCGCCACCTCCGCACTCTGTCATTGTGCCACTCTGTGGTCTCCTGATGCTGTCACCACCTCCAGACTCTGTCATTGTGCCACTCTGTGGCCTGCTCATGATGCTGCCACCTCAAGACTCTGTCATTTTGCCACTCTGTGGCCTACTCATGCTGCTGCCACTTCCACACTCTGTCACACCTTGCCACTCTGTGGTATCCTCCTGATGCTGCTGCTGCCGCCACCTCCAGACTCTGTCATTGTGCCACTCTGTGGTCTCCGCCTGATGCTGTTGCTGCCACCACCTCCACACTCTGTCATTGTGCCACTCTGTGGCCTCCTGATGCTGCCGCCACCTCCACACAATGTCATTGTGCCACTCTGTGGCCTCCTGATGCTGTCGCCACCTCCACACTATGTCATTGTGCCACTCTGTGGCCTCCTGATGCTGTCGCCACCTCCACACTCTGTCATTGTGCCACTCTGTGGCCTACTCATGCTGCCGCCACCTCCAGCCTCTGTCATTGTGCCACTCTGTGGCCTACTCATGCTGCTGCCACCTCCACACTCTGTCATTGTGCCACTCTGTGGCCTACTCATGCTGCTGCCACCTCCACACTCTGTCATTGTGCAGCTCTGTGGCCTCATGATTCTGCTGCCACCTGCACTCTCTGTCATTGTGCCACTCTGTGGCCTCATGATTCTGCTGCCACCTGCACTCTCTGTCATTGTGCCACTCTGTGGCCTCTGCCAGATGCTGCTGCTGCTGCCCCACCTCCACACTCTGTCATTGTACCACACTGTAGCCTCCTGATGCTGTGGCCAACTCCAGACTTTGTCATTGTGCCACTCTGTGGCCTCCTCCTGATTCTGCTGCTGCCGCCACCTCCAGACTCTGTCTTTCTGCCACTCTGTGGCCTCCTGATGCTGCTGCCACCTCCACACTGTCATTTTGCCATTCTGTTGCGTCCTGATGCTGCAGCCACCTCCAGACTCTGTCATTGGGCCACTCTGTGGTCTCCTCATGCTGCTTCCACCTCACCACTATGTCATTGTGCCACCCTGTGGACTTCTCAAGCTGTTCTCCCACCCTCCCCACTCCATGATTGGGCCACTATTTTGCCTTTTTGGCCTGGATGACATCACTATTTATTTGACCCTTCTTCTGATCTGTCAGAAGGAAGGAAAAAAGAGATGCACAGCGGATCCTGTCTGTGTAGCAGCTGTAAGGCCTGTATGGTCCCATCAGAATTGGCTTATGATTAGGTAGCCAAAGCAGAAGTGAGTACAAAACAAAATATTTCACTCACGTGTCATCTCTGTTTTGGATCCACTCCTGTTTTTTTTTTGGCATTAGCAATACTGATGGATTATTAAGCAAATGCTGACCGAGTGTGTAAAAGGAGTGCGCTTCTTCTTGACGCTAACATGGACCTGTAAGGCTAGATTCATACTTGAGTTATTTGGTCAGTTTGGCCCCGTGACTGCCCAAATAAGTGAAGTGTGCAGTGATTCTAATAGCGACGCCTGTCATCTGCATGTCATACTGACTCACAGTATTATTTCACTACCACAGCAGACTCCCTATGCGTGTTACTGCCAGGCACACTGTTCTACACCACTATCAAGGCTCTCTGCGTTCAGGAAATAGACTTTTTCAACGCGATTCGCATCAAATAAATTCGGATCGAAGCGAATCTTTTCGAAAAATTTGGCATACCGGCCGAACTGAATTTTTGAGAAATTCGCTCATTTCTAATTATCATGATTAAGTGGAATATGTATTCTTTTTCACAAGTATCGGGTATTCTTGATCCTAGATTTATCACATAAAGGTAGGATGATTTCACCTGGTGGACTTCAACCCCCCACCTTAATTCACTTACACACACCTTTCAATGGTAATCTCAATCTTCATATATTAGTGTACCCCATTAGAACATTTTTTTTAAATCAATATAATTTTCGTTAGTACATGGAACTCGCCCTACGGGGGACGAGAGCACCCATGACAATTGGTCTAGCATAGGTGCACCTTTGGTAGGTTGGTAACTTTAGACACCCCCACTGTTAAGGTGGTCTCCTTCTCTGATCCCCGATCAGCTGTCCCCCTTTCTCTGATGGCTTTTGTTTACAGCACTGGTAGAGTGAGTAATGACACAACTCAATGTGTATTTAGATCACTCTCAAAACATTATTGTTTGCACACCGTTTATATACCAGTTCAAAGGCATGATCAGTGCATGATCACATGACTACAAACAACTAGCAGACTTGACAAATGTCCTGGTGGTTCTCTTAGAACAGGATATTCATGTCAGGAAAACAGATAAATGGACCAAGGGAGAAAAGGGAGAGTTTCAAGGCAAAAAAGAGGGAAGCGGACGTTAGTTTGCTGATAAACAGAGTACAACTAGTTTCAACATAATTCAATCATCTTCAAAACTATAAAATAATTAACTTCAAAACCCAGCAAAATTTCTCAGCTCCTTACACCCACCTTCTCTTCCCCATTTGGGTTTGAAAAGCTTTCTTTCAAACATAGGACCTGCAATACCTAGGGCTTATCTGCCCTTGCAGGTGAGGTCAATAACATGGTTCAGCAATCTTTTACCATTGGTCACACAATTTTCTTGCCTTTTTCCTCATTATGTACCAATCTTTTTTTTTTTTTAGTTAGTATCAAATACCCTCATCTTGGGGTAGGTTAGGGCAGAATACTATCCTTTTCCCCAACAAATCTCGCTGATGCTCCAATCCTGCGGGATTTCATGTGCATCTGGTAGATATGTGATTGCTTCCCAGTTTTGTTAACAAGTTAAAAATCTTCCCTTCCTTTTTTTTTTTTTTTTTTTATATTTTTATTGAAAATTTTCAAAATATACAAAACATCCAAAATAAAAACAGTAAGAAAAAAAAGAAAATAATACCATTATTGAACATGATATTAGTAAGAAAACTAAAAAAAATAAAAACAAACAACATAAACTAAAATTATTCAAGAAAAATAACCAAAGAAAAAAATGTACTCGAGACTGTCATTACAAACAAACACATCAATTTATCATAATTGAAAGAGCCTACGGTCTATGCCTGGTGCAGTATGATGATCCAACCAAGGTGTCCAAACTTTGTAAAATTTGTGCAGAGAGTCACTGGCCACAGCCGACATTTTTTCTAAGACCATAGTGTCCGACAATCTGGATAGTACTGCTTGAAAGCTTAAAGAGGGTTTCCGCCATGCAGCTGCTATCACTTGACGAGTTGCCAAGAGAATAAAGGAGATCAATTTACACTGACTCCTAGACAGAGTAGAACCAAATTTGTGGAGCAATGCAGTCCAGGGGTCCCTCCTAATAGACACATGCAGAACCGATCGCATATAGTTGAAAATCCGTATCCAAAGTTTTTTGACCACGGGACAGTCCCACCATATATGGCGAAAAGTACCGAGGTCTTTACAACCTCTAAAACAGCACGGATCACTCCCATTTGAAAATTTAGCAATTCTTACTGGTGTTAAGTACCATCTAAAATACCTTGTATGCATTTTCCTGCATGGTTACATTTGGAGAACAATTAGCTATGGTCTGCCATATGCGCTGCCATTCCTCCACGTCTAATTTAGTGCCTAGGTCTGTCTCCCATCTATCAACATAAGAGAGAGGATAGGTATCCATATTTATTAGTAAATCGTAAATCATAGATACCAATCCTGCAGAGCTAGAACCCCGAAAACAGCAGGATTCAACCCTTCCTTTTTTTAATTCTTAGTTTCTCCCCCCCCCCTCCCCCCCCCCCCCTCTCTTTTGCTTTGGTATTAAAGTAAGAGAATACCATTCCCTCCTCACTTATCCAAGATGGCCGCCCTGCTCTTGCAGGAACAGTAAAATCTTGTGAGATCTTGCGCGTGCTTCAGAGATGCGGGGCCACCTCCCCTATGTGCTATTTAGGGATGGGACACTGGTGGGTACAGTCCCTCTGTGGTTGACTGCTGGCACCTTGCTTGCCTTATTTCCATGACCACCACTGATATAAGTAAGTGTTTATTTCAAAATTTGCTAGCAAATTTTTCTTTTTTTGTGAAACCATATTGTCATTTATTTAAAATCCTTTGTATTTCCTATACAGACCTTTTCATGTTGAACCAGTATTTGGGAAGACAGGTAAGCATACCTGTGTTCCCTTTATCAACCCTTACTCCATCCTAATATTTATGTAATAAACTATACACGCATCTGTTGACCTAAATGTAAGTAAACATTGTGAAACCCTGAGTATACATATCATAGACTCCATTGATCACAGTTTTACTCACATACATTTATGTAATTATATTTTGTTTTACAACAGCAATATATGCCTTTCTTATCTGAACGTATCCACTTATTACATTCTCCTTATCCATCTAATACCTTTATACTCCAGGAAAAATAAGTCAGAACTTATATTTATCTTTTCTCCTTATAGTTGATGTTTTATTCCAAAACATGCAACATTACTTTAACCCTTAACACCTAATACACTTTTTTCCTTAACAGAACATTCAAGAGTGTAATAATCTTAAGTGTCCTATTCTACTCCACATACACATTTTGTTCTGTGTTGCTGATAGCATTATAGTAAGTGCAAAATGGTTTCTTTCTCCCTAACATTTTCATATACCATCATTTCTACCCAATACCTATTCTCACCCCTCTCCTCCTCACCCACTCTATTACAAACTGCTTCTATGAGAGATATTTATTTATGATTTTGAATTTTAATATTAAAATTATTTTCCTGTAGTCATCATATATAACTTTTCTCCACTCTATTGGAATAAGTTGGCGTGGAAGTCCTGCAGATGTTTTTGTCTACTCTTTATTACTGTGATTACTTAAATGTAAGTAATAATATCTGTAAATTGTACATTTACTAAACTTTATGCATTGTAATATGTATAATTTAGCATTGAAACTAAATCTATTGTTCTTCCCTTCTTTGTTTTGTTCTCTTTATATCCATCATTTTGTTGTTTGGTTCATTTTCAGTTTTCAAGCTATACTTCAATCTGAATTCCCCCCTGAAGAAGGACGAAACGCTTCCGGACCTTGAGACAACATTGAAATTTATGTTGAGATTATACTTGAAATCTAAAACTAAATATGTAATCACATAGAAATCTTCTTCAGTGTCCCAATTTAGTTGATTTATGTAAAGTATAGGAGTATACTATACATTAATAAAATATTAACATTCAGCTTTAAGCTTGCCTCCAAAAATCTGTCAATCTGTTCACCTCACTAAATGGATATTATATAACCCTATCGATGCACATGTATAGTCAATAAATGAAGGTTCATGCCCAAATAATAGCTAGTCATTCAAACAGTTTAATTAAGTAACAATTTGAAACATAAAATGCACAGCAATATCGGTTGATATAGAGATAGGAACTTCAATCAACAAAATATACAGTAAATCTAAATAATGTTGTTAGTAGGTAAACCCCTGTAGTATTCTAATAATGGTTAGTACATAATACAGCAAAACAACATACCAATAACATAGACACATATAAGACAATGTACGAGAATGCATTCAGGAATAGCTACCTGCTAAGATGTAGATGGGTACCCCAGGAGCCTGATTATCCAAGAACAGTGTCTTGATAACTTTTCCCCTGCTTCCATGCTTCTGGCATGGCTAACTATTTCTTGCTTACTCAGTGACTCATACTCACAGGCTTCCTCTGGCACTATCTGGCTTCGTTCTCCTGCTGGCTTCTGGCTGGCTACACTGGGGAACAATTTTAAAAAAAATTTTTGTGACTTCAATTTTTAAGCCTATTTACACTAAAATAGGTATGCTGATTCTGAAAGTGCAGTTAGTTTTCTTCTATCACGTTAGGTTTTTTTCTCTACCGCTTATAATAATGCAATTATTGTAGCATGGATTTGTATAGGCTATTCATTTACACGCAAGACAGCGTGGACAGAGGGTGGACAGGCAAGACAGAGGTTGTGCACTGTTCTACGTAGTGAATAAGCAAAATTCATTTTTCAACTTACACATGTATTTTCCTTCTTTCAGATTATGTCTGGCTCTGCTGTTTCTCGTTGTAAGTGCCTAAGCAACCCTGATTATTTTGTTATATCTGTGGCAGTTTCACTATTCCTAGTCAAAGGGCGAACATCAACACATTTGTAGAGCAAACCTATTTGGCATATTTGAAAGGTAAACTTGGTGATTGAGATAAGTCTTGGGACCCTCATAAGGTGTGTAAACAGTGTGTCGAGGGTTTATGGATGTGGACAAAGGGAACATGTGATAAGACGCCATTTAGTATACCTGTGGTTTGGCCAGAGCCAGGAGCTCATTTCAGTGACTGTTACATTTGTATAGTGAAAACTTCAGGATATAACAAGAAAAATAAATGTAACGGAGTATCCTAGTCTACCATCGGCTATACGCCCAGTGGCTCATTCAGATAAAATCCCAGTGCCGGTTTTCGTTACACTACCCTCTCTTGGAGAACATGATTATGGTGATGAACTACTTGACAACAATGAAGAGTTTGAAATTCAAGAGGACTCTGCTCATAAGAGATCAGCATGAGTTGAGTGATTTGGCACAATTTGGGACTAATAAAGAATGCTTCAGAACTCCTAGCATCAAGACTGTCAGAAAAACGTACTTGAAAAAGGAACAAAGGTATCGTAAATTCGAACCAGAGAAATTGCATTTCTGCAGTACTTTATAACTGACAGTGGCTTTGTGTATTGCCATAACATACCTGGTTTATTGGAGGAATTGTGAATTCTAATTTGTAACTCAACTGAATGGCGACTATTCATCGATAGCTCAAAGCGGAGCTTAAACTGTGTCCTCCTTCACAATGGCAAAATATTTGAGCCAGTCCCAATTGGCTATTCAGTTTCTGTTTGTGAAGAATATGCAGACATAAAGAGAGTCATTGAGTTGTTGTAATATCACCAACACAATTAGGTCATCTGTGTTGACCTTAAAATGGTATGCTTCCTTCTTGGTCAGCAACGCAGATACACCAAGTATCCCTGTTATCTGTGCATGTGGTGGGACAGCAGAGCTCGTGAGAGGCATTGGTTGGAAAGGAATTGACCTCCAAGATCTGCCCTAAAACCTGGTGATCCAAACATTCTACATGAACCACTTGTTGATAGAAATATTATTTTCCTTCCTCTGCACATGATGTTGGGTCTGATGGAGAAGTTCGTTAAAGCTTTGCCAACTCAAGGAGTTTCAAATACCTAATTTTGGCATTTCCTAGCCTGTCATTTGAAAAAATAAATTCCGATGTGTTTGATGGTCCACAGATTCGGCAGCTCATCAAGGATGAACATTTCATCAGGACAATGTCAGAAGTCGAAAAGAATGCTTGGTTATCATTCAAAGCCATTGTCAAGGACTTTCTTGGAAACAAACAAGCAAATATTTACACAGAAATTGTCCAGAAACTTTTGGAGAGCTAGAAAATGCTTGGCTGCAATATGAGCATCAAGGTGCATTTTCTGCATAGCCATCTGTCGAACTTCCCGGAAAACCTCAGTGCAGTCAGTGATGAGATTTGAAGAACATGGAAGGATGGTATCAGGGTAGATGGAATGTACATATGATGGCTGACTATTGTTGGCGCATCCGGTGGAATTGTCCTAACACTGAACACTCCAGGAAAAGCTATAAGGGTAAATGTTTACCACTTACACTATTAATTTTCAAATGTTTTACTGTAAAAAAAATGTCATTGAGTAACAATAAATCCTTTGTATGAACAAAAGAAATTTTAATAAACAGTACATTCAAGTTATTATTTCTTTATTTTTTCATTGTATGTAATTTTTTTGACAAAAATGGAGGGTACCCTGTATCGTAAAAACTGGATATGATAGCAAAAATAACTTGTGTCATTTCTGGATTCACCACCTACAAAATTGTAAAAACAAACTTACTCAAAAATCTGTTCCCCAGTGTTAATAATTTTAGTATTTATATAGTGCCATCATATTACACAGTGCTGTACAAAGTCCTTAGTCGTGACACTAACTGTCCCTCAAAGGGGCTCACAATCTAATGTCCCTACCTATGTTATTATCATATGTCATTAATGTAGTGTAAGGTAAATTTTTTTGGGGGGGAAGCCATTTAACCTAACTGCATGTTTTTGGAATGTGGGAGGAAACCACAGTACCAGATAGGAATAGGGATCACATTGGGGGGAAACCCATGCAGACATGGGGAGAAACTGCAATCTACATGCAGATACTATTCTGGCCAGGATTCAAACCTAGGATCTAGAGCTGCAATGCAAGAGTGCTAACCCCTGAGCCACTGTGCTGCCCAATAGCTATGTATTTTTCTGTCTGTTTCTGTTTTGGTGTCAGAGCAATGTTCTTATTTTGGTAGATATCAGAGTTTACAAGGTCCTAACTTGGCGGCTAAAAGGCTACCTTTAAAAAATGCTATTAAATGGGTAAAGGATTAACCATGAACACTAAAGGACTGAATAGTCCCCATAAAAGATCTGCTTTATGGGCAACGGCGAAATATGATGGATGTGATGTCTTATGTGCTCAAGAAACACATTTTTTATTGACCACACCACCTAAATGTACCCACAAACTAATCACACACATTCTTACAGCTAACAAAGAAAAAAAGCGTAAAAGGGTACTAATAGCTAATAAAAATACAGTAACAAATATGTGACAGTATTATTGATCCAGAGGCTAGATATATTATCCTAAAGTCTTATCTATAACAAAAACATTGCTATGCAAGGTAACTTTAGCAGAAACTAAAATAAAGTAGATATATCTGATATATTTCATTTTCATTATTAAAGAGAAGTTTCAGTATGCCTGATTTATCAATAAAATACGCGTACCCTGGACGCACGTAAATTGCCGGATTCCTGTAAAAATGAGCAAAAATCTCAAATACACCAATTAAGGTGATTCATTTTCAGCTGCGCGATTCAGAAGGAGATGTTAAACTCAAAAGTGCTACTTTTTTATGTTACATTCTACTCATTTTGCACTTGTTGTTTTGGTACTTTTTCTTTTGGTTGCAACACTCCAAACTAATTTCTATCAAGTTGGATGTATACTAAGTAGCACTTTCTAATATGTCATCACACAATAGTATGTAAAAAAAATGTGAACAAACATTTGTGACCTGATTAAATTTTCGTTCTAGTTTGGCTTTAGAGAAATCAAATATTTTAGTAAAGGATTATAGGCAAACGTTATAATACATGTATTAAGGACTATTTAGTGATTTTGTGTGTGTGTGTATGTCAAAATACATTTAAATGTATATAAATACAAATGCATTTTCATTAGTACTATTTTAACTGGACTGATTTGAGGGGGTGGGGGGGGAGCGCGTGTCATCAAGTGCTTGGATGTTATGCATTGATGTGACTTTGTAATCCTAAAAAAAAAAAAATCTTTAAAAGGAAATTTAAAAAAAAAAGAAGTGTATAATGTAATGTACCTGTACAGTAGCTTATATAATATATATATTATACAATCATATATATATTATCTAAGGATTTCTTTGTATTGGACTCAATACAGCTTTTTTGTATTGAGTTCAATGCAAAGGATTTTGAATTTTCCCGCCTCCCGCCCGCACCGACGCATCCAGCGATGTCACCGGGAAACCTCAGTGATCGTCACTGCACTCGCCGGATGAAGAAAGAAGACAGAAGACATCTCCGGAGGAGCTGCGGGGAGAAGGTGAGTGTTTTTTTTTTTTGATCGACGCTGGACAGAACGAATCATTGCAGCGGGGACCAGGTAAGTGATTGGGATTTACACAGTGAGAAAAGTTCGGGTTTATCGATTTTTGCAAAATCTTCTTTTGGGTAAGTGCTACTTTTTTAGGTTACATTGTACTCATTAACAAAATTAATAAATGTATTGTTACATTTGTTGCACTGTTTTCATACTTTTTGGTCTGCTTTGCCACACTGCAAACTAATTTAGATCAAGCAGTGTATATACTAGTTAACACTTCATAATATGTCATCACACAATAGTATGAATTGGAAAAAATTGTCACCAAGCAACAATTAAAGTGTGCTTGCTATGACTTAAACTCCTAGATTGGTTTGTAAACCAAACATGATGTGCTGAAATATGTAATGCATGCATTGTAAACATATGTAAATACTCACGCGCATTAAGCAATATTAGCAATAAGTTCATCTCTGACTCGACGTCCCTCTGCTGTGCTTTGGGAGCCAGAGGCAGGATGTTGGTGCACCTCTGGCTCGAGTTCCTCTGGAATGTCCCAGGTATCACCATGGTGCAGGCACAGGTTATGAAGCAGGCAGCATGCCATGATGACTCGGGCAGCTTTCCATGGTGCGTATAGGAGCTGACCACCGGGCTGCGCCAAGCACAGAAACTTTGCTATTAGCAGCCTGATGGCGTGCTCCACAACCCCCCAGCTTTTATGCAGAGCCTTGTTGTAATTATGCTCTGCTTCAGACCGGGGGTGAAGCACAGCTGTCATAAGCCATGGAAGCTTCCCTTATCCTTTGTCAGCTGTAAAAAGACAAACAAAATACATGTTAGTTCTTGGTATAGTAAGTGTTCTGTGAATGCAGTGTAACATTAGAGTTTTTTTACAAAGGTTGCTAAGGGTTGTGCTCTTCGGTCCCTTTATTGCATTTTAGTTGTTAGGAGACATTGTTACTACTGACTACCACACTGAAGTACTGTGAGCTGTGAACATAGTAATTATACTAGGGCTTCCGGGAATATCTGAAAGTTAGTTCTTCCCCCATGCTCCAAATATTGTACAATATTTATAAACTATTTGCTAAATTAGATGTTAGCACAAGATATGACATATAAAGCTTGGCATTCTGACAATGCAAAGGGGCATAGCAACATAATAAGTGTCTTTAGGATTTGACTACTGTTAGTTTTATTACAATAACGACATTATACATTACTTATTAACCAGCCCTCAGGCATTTCTCCAGACAGGATTTTCTGGTAGAGGGCTGTCTGAGGCAGGATATAGGCATCATGGCATGATCCTGGGAAACCTGTGCGTACACTCATGATTTTCCTGTTGGCATCACAGGCAATTTGTACATTCTGTGAATGATATCGCTTCCGGTTGCGAAAGGTGATTTCCTGCAATTTAGGGGCCTGAATAGCAACATGAATGCCATAGATGGCCCCCAAAACATTAGGAAATATCTCTCACCTAAGAAATCCACCTTTACCTTCCTCCACTCCTGAGCTGTTTGAGGGAAGTGAATATATAGTGGGACAAAGTCCAAAATGCCATTGATGACCTTCATAAAAACCTTGGAAACTGTAGGCTGGCTTAGCCCACATTAAGGCCGAGGAGGTTTGAAAGGAACCCCTTCCTAAAATATACAGAGTGGCCAAAAGCCTGGTCATTCCTTGCACTGCCTGGCTTCTCTTGGTTTTTGGAGCAATTTTATCTTCCAGCAAGCTGTACAGGTCACGGATGACCTGGCGAGACAGGTGGAAACGCCTTTTGACATCCTGGTCACATAAAGTTTCAAGGCGGCTACGCTCCAAGAAGATGCGTGGCTCCTGGAGCCTTCACGAAGCACAAGCTTGCTCCAGTGGTGGCTGTTGCTGCTGCTCTTCCTCTGCAGTGACAAGCAGTGTTGTATTTAATGTCACAACAGCAGTGGCAAAGAGCAAGTCCACTTCCAAATCGTGCTCCATGACAACAACAAGCAAAATCCTTGCCCCGGTGTACATCTAAATGGGCATAAATGGCGCATAAACGTGCGCACCTACTGTATCCCTAAAAATTTGCACAGAGCTTCTTAGCCATTCTGCATGCAAACCAAAACTTTACAAAAACCAAAAAGAACACACAAACCAGAAGGCTGCTACAAGAAAAACAAAAAGTAAGAATACACCATTGATTTTATTCCTCCAAAAAATGTTTTGGGTGTGTTGTCCAATAACTCTTTTATTTATTTACTTCTAGTTACATGGAGCCAAGGAGAATGGCCACCACCACAGTCGCTGCTGCTGGGGGCACCACCACCACCACCACCCCAGGGTCTTCAGTTTATAGACCAAAAGGCAGCTCCCTCAGGCCAGCTAGGTTGCTCTGTGAAGCAGGCCAAGTAATATCTAGGCCCCTGGCCCCTCAACCTAGCACCTCAGCCAGTTTGAGCCGGACCAGGGATTCTGCTTCCAAGGCAACCAGCTTCACTCCTGAGCAAAATGCAGCCCTCATGGAGTCCTACATTCAACATTTTCCATGATTCCGTGGGGGCTTGCACTCCCAGACCTCCCATGCTGTAAGGCAGGGACTCTGGGAGGAAATTGCCAGGAGTGTTAATGTAGTGGGCAGTAAACAACGGACCATTACCCAGTGTCAAAAACGTGTGAGTGACATCTTCAGACACGTCAAAAGGCTCCTGGGCACAGAGGCTGGAAGGAGTGGGACCTATCGTGAACATCTTGTGCAGCGTCTCAAGGAGTATGAAAGACTGGTGTTGCCATTCATTGGGCCAAAAACGGTGGTAGGGGTGGACTACCGGGATGACTCAGATGCTTGGCAACCATGTAAGTTCAATCCTTTTTCATTACCTAATTACCAATGTGAATTGATTTTTGCATTTTTGTGGGATTGCAACAGTGTAATCATTAGCAATGAGAACAAAATAGCATTGTGTTTTTACTTATTTATGTTTGGGGTGAAATATGAGATCATTTCAATCAATTTAGTGTTTTTCTACCTTCTTTTGACTTGCATCAACAATGTGTGTATTTAAATTTTTTTACAATAGTACGCCCTGAGACGCAGCAGTCCCCTCCTGCCCTCTATGCTCGGGGTGATGTGGATAATGAGGATGTCTCTTCGCATCGAGATGACACTGGGCTTTCTCCTGGTAAGATGACCCTTCATGGTACATCATGGTATGTCTTGTTTGACATTGTGCACGTGTCTCTAATTATGTTTATAACCACACTCTGTAATATGAGTGCTTCATTTCACACATTTCTTGCTCTGGGAGTGGTATGTTTTGTGGTTAGATTTGTGGTGAACTGATCAATCCAAATGAACTTGGGTTAGAGTCAAGCTCACTCTATTTCATTTGCTTTTGTGCTCTAATTAACATATCACTATCTACAGGAGGAGGTCGTTGATCCACTGCAGAGAAGCCTGGAGAAGAATATAGGTAATTTGGTTTGTGTGTGTGTGTTCAGCCTTCCAAAAGCTAAGTAATAACCTTCAATCTTTCTGTAATATATCTATATATAGATACGATTTGTTAAGTTTTCCTGGCAGGGGTTTCTGGTGCAGCCCTCCTTTGGGAATGTGTGAGCTTAATATGTCAAAAATAATTTTGCGTGTGCGAAATATTGGGGACTTTTCATATGTGAAGACTTGTCACCCTATTCATTCATTTTGATGTGATATATCATGTGCCTTTGTAGAACATCCATGTCTGCTGGTTTCTGGTTCTAAAGAGTTTTCACAGGCTGCATCCACTGTGGAGGTAGGCAAGAACTGGTCCATTAGTGTTTATTTTGGGATGTGTTGGGGGAATGAACCTTTCCCAATGTGTTCCATTTGTGGTTTTTTTTTTTTTTTGTTTAGAGTCCCTCAGGTGGACATTTACCACAAGAAGAAGAGGAGACACCTGAGGTTTCTGTAAGCAACCGATATTTAATGTTTAGGATTCAGAATACATTTTTCTAACATTTTGTTGATGTTCCAAGGTCAGGATGCTGTCTGCATAATGTTATGGTGAGCCACAAAGTTATGTGATATTGTGGTAATTTTTTTATTTTCCCTTTATAGCAACCAGTGGATGCAGGTGGATTGGGTCAACTCAGTGTGGGCAGCCAGCTTCTAAGCCTCACTCAGAGGCTGGTTGGCCATTTTGATAGAGTAGTGGAGTCAAGGATGTCTACCCCAAGTTCAAATAATTTAGAACCAGTCCTTACGCTCCTACATGAAAACCTCCATCAAAATCGCCAGGACTGAGAATGTAACCAACAACATCTGGCGGCCATGCATCGTCTGATAGAATTGGTCCAAGAACAATCGGCCTCTTTGGGTGCCTACATGTTCAGAGTTGACCATCTCTGTAACATGGTAAGTGAACCCCTGGGCCAACAATCCCAGCTAAATCAGGAGATTTTTCACAGGCTGGGTTGTCAAATCCCAATTTGGAGAGAATCTGGAGAGCAGCCAGCGCCATCCTTCTCCCCGGCTCCACCTGGTTCCCTGGCTGTTGCCTGGCCACTTCCCCCTCCTGCCCGGCCACCCTGTGCCCCTGCCCAGCCAAATAGTGCCCCTGCCAGCCCACCCCATTCCCCTGCCCGGCCAATTAGTGCCCCTGCCAGCCCACCCTGTGCCCCTGCCCATCCACCCGTGCCCCTGGCTGTCCACCTTGTGAAGACGCTTGTTTGTATAGGATAGCTTAATCTCTATTTTGTGTTTGCCCAATGTCCACAGGTTAGTGACCCTCGCACTCTGACACTTTAGCTATCTAAATTTCTTTTGATGTGTCCCAAGTATGCTCCAAATGCAGTTTTGCTATTTTTTCCCCAAAGAATGTTCCAGTTTGTAAATTTGTCAAAGTGATTCTAATCAAGTATGAAGACTCAGCTCAAGACTCTCCAAGTATTGCTGTAATGACCTTAAAAAAAGGTAAACATTATTTCCAAATACACAATTGCATCTTTGTTCACTAAATGAACACAAATCTAGTTATGTCTAGGAACTAAACATGGCACACCGCACTTCTCTGACACTTGTCTGTAACAGATAAATGTGCTTACTAATAGGTCAACTACTTTTCTGTTGGTTAAAATGACATACTAAGGTGTTCACCTGTGTATTCTATGCCAAATGTATTCTTGAATGATGTTACAATTACATATATTTTGAAGAGGACATATCTAACATACCATACTCTGTTACTTTTAAGGTCACAGGATTTTTTGAAAATAAAGTGACCAATGCAGGAATGGAGCAAAATCGGCCAAGCTGCAAAAAAAGGTTGGTGTAGGATAAGAGCATATTCGATATTTTATGGTTCAAAGAACCATTTTGTAAAAACTAAGGTTTCTTTTTAGTATTTTTTTAGGTATAGAATTGGATTGGCCAGGCTGGAAACAGATTTTAAATGTGCACTTGAAAAAAAATAAAATACCATTCACAAAATCTGGCTTTTAGTTTTTTTACAAAAGTATTTTTTTTATTCTCCCCCATAACTTTAAATGTGAAAAACCCAACAAACCCAAAAAAAAGAACAAAACTTTTTTAAAAGATATGTACAAAAAACTTTTTTTTTTTAAAGCGGTACCGCCTAGGCATACCCCGAGGAGGGGCCATTCTGAACTGGGCTCCATGGTAGACATTCTCCGGTGCAGCCAATACAGGTTATCCCGTCTACTTCCTGGCGGGTGAGGAAAAAACAAATAATATATTAACTGGAAGAGTTTGGTCCAAACATTTTTTAAAGGTACTGTCCTTGTAAATACCAAACAAATGAAAATATAAACTTACAAGGAGGATTTCTGCCATGTGGCCGGGGTTGGGGTGGTGGTGGCAGTGGTGGGGGACTCGGAAGCTCCTAAGGAGGGCTTGCTGCCTCCCTCGATGTGGAACTGGCTGTGTTTGTAGAAGGAGACCAAAAAAATAAGAGAGGTAAGTACTAGTGTTGTTGTTCGAATTCGGGTCATCCTAATGTTCAACCCAAATACGACAGTTCAAATTCGGGTGGACCCGACCTGAATTTTGTTGTATTCGAAGGCCTGAATTCGACCCTTCCACAATGCCTAGGGACCTCCCCCATGATGCCTAGGGCTCTCCAAAAACAGCAGGGATGCCCCCCTCCATTTTTGTTGTGGCAGGCGCCTTTCCTCCTTCTGCCACCAAAGTTACCCATGCTGCTGCCAGCAATTTAAATGGGGCATGTAGCCTAGAATTACCTTTTTCAGGCTCCACCAGCAGTGAGCAGGAGCTCCAACGCAGATCGGCTGCTGTTTGTCGCATTGCTAGCAGTCAGGACCAGGCATCATTGCCATCCCCCACAACTTCTACCCCATTGTCCAATCTTTCTGTGGTTAGCTTTAGCAGCATCCAACCTTCCATCCCCCAGATGCTGGAGCAAAAGAGGAAATATGGCCCAAATGACCCCTAAACAAAGCTAATCAATGCGGCAATTGCACAGCTGATTGCGTTAGAGCTCCTCCCTTACCAGCTGGTGGACTTCAATGCGTTCCATTACGCATTCCTCTGCGCGAACCCACAGTACGTTATGCCTAAGCGACAGTATTTTGCAGAAAAATGTGTTCCTGCTTTGCATGAACATGTGCAGAGCAATGTGTCCATGGCCCTGCAGCACTCAGTTTCTGGCAAGATGCACCTGACAACCGAGAGTTGGTCGAGCAAGCATTGAGTGGGAAGATATATTTCCTATACAGCTCACTAGGTAACTTTGGTGGCAGCACGGGAAGATTCAGCTGCAGCAAAACCTGCATACCTACCTCCGCCCAGAGCACATCGCCATGCAATTTCCTCCTCAACCTCCACTTCCACCTCCTCCTTTGAATCTTGTGCCTCAACCTCTTCCTCCAGGGACACTTTGCCGTGGAGACCCAGCACCTCCTATTCGGCAGCATCTGTTCACTGCCAGCAACAACCTGCAGTTTGCTATTTCAGTGCACAATTCAGACGTTGCCACACAGTCCTGAGGTTGCGAAGCCCGGGTTCCCTTAGCCACACGGGTGCAACCATTCTAAGTGCCTTGCGGTAGCAGGAGGACATATGGCTAACTCCTAACAGACTTCAGCCAGGCAAGGTCGTGTGTGACAATGGGGCCAATCTGCTGGCAGTCCTGCATTGTGGGAAACTCACAAACGTACTTTGCCTGGCTCACGTCATGAACCTGATAGTACAGCGCTTCCTTAGGAGTTACCAAGGCCTCCAGCCACTGTTGCTGAAGGCCAGAAAGTTGTCAGCGCATTTCCGCCGGTCGTACAAAGCCAGTGCCAGATTGGTGGATTTACAGCGAAATCTCAACCTGCCAGTGCACCAGTTAATTTGTGATGTGGCCACACATTCGAATTCCACCTTTTACATGCTGCAGTGGCTGGCTGAACAACAGAAAGAAGTGGAGGATTACGTGGCAGAGTCTGTTCGTTTCAGACGTATACCTACACTACCTTTCTTCAGCCCTGCGGAGTGGCTGCAAATTGAGGACCTGTGCACTGTATTGTCACCTTTTGAAGAGGCCACCAGGATGATCAGCAGAGATCAGGGCTGTGTCAGTGACACCATCCCCATCATATGCCTGCTGGAACAGATGATGGTGGATTTCGGAAACGACACAGATCGGACGCTGCATCAAGAGATGACGTTTCAAACATCATCTGGGACATGCCTGCCTACTAGGCATAGTGCACCACAAATCCAGGAAGAGGATGAGGAGCACGACCCTGTGCTGCTTTTCGACCCACAGGAGTGTGGGTCTAGAATTACCTCAGCTCTGGGTAGTTTGAGCCACATGAAAGCCTTCATGCATAGCCAAAGATCCACGCATACAACACATAAAAACAAAGACTGACGACTATTGGATTGCTACATTACTGGATCCACGTTACAAGCCTTAGATACAACAACTGATCTTGCCCAATACAGGGGACCTAAAATGCAGAACTACCAAGAGGTGCTTGTAAGGGACTTGTGCTCAGCCTTTCCGACTGCCTGCAGCAGCAGCAGCGGGGATCCCTATGGCAGTTCCACCAGCCATGGGAGCCAAACAACTGCTTTAGGCGGCATGGGTGGCAGCAGCAATAGAGGTCGTCTAAGCCAAACTATCCAAGCTTTTTTTCAGTGGAAGCAAGCTGCCAGTCGTGCAGCAATTCCCAATGACACTCAGCATCGGTACTCAGTCATGGTGCAAGAATACCTGAGCTCTTCATGGGACATCTGCAACCTGCAAAGTCAGGACCCATTGGGCTACTGGGTATCCAAGCTTCAGCAGTGGCCGGAGCTGGCAGAACATGCCATTCAGATCCTTGCCTGCCCAGGCACAAGTGTGTTATCTGAAAGAGCATTCAGTGCAGCCGGGGGCATACTGAGTGACAAACGGATTCGGCTCTCCACAGAAAATATCGACCTAATCACTTTTATTAAAATGAATAAGGCTTGGATCGGGAATGATTTCAACAGCCCCTCTGCAGAGTGTTCTGCTGCACGGACATCTTGATTGGGAAGAGCACGTTCACGGCCTTTCGGCATCTCCTTTTACTCCTCCCCCTAGTGGCCCTCTACCTCTACTCTGTCTTTGAGGTCTATAACTTGCAATGGAGCTGTGTAACTGGCTATTTTTTTTAATGAGCACCTCCCTCAGGGCCCTCTGCCTCTATCTACTTTGAGGCCTATATCACTTGTAATGGAGCTGTGTGATTCATAATTAAATATTTGTATTTTTAGTAGAGAAATACATACATTTTTATGTCCTTTTGGATAGATAGCAAGTGGTATCAAAAATAAATATCTGTATTTTTTTTTCCGAAATACAGAAGTTTTTATGGCTTTTTTTGATAGATAGCAAGTAGGATCAGAATTATATGTCTGTATTTTTTTTACAGAAATACAAAAATGTTTCTGTTTATTTTCATAGATAGCAAGTGGTATCAAAATGAAATTTTTGTTTATTTTATTTTCAGAAATACAGACATCTTTCTGTTTATTTTGATAGATTGGAAGAGTTAGCATAAATTATGATAACTCTTGCAATCTATCAAAATAAACAAACATTTCTGTTTTTCTGTAAAAAATACAGATATTTCATTCTAATACCACTAGCTATCTATCAAAATAAACAGTAAAATTTCTGTTTTTCTATAAAAAAATACAGATATTTATTCAGGCTACAACTTGCTATCTATCAAAAAAGCCATAAAAATGCATGTATTTCTCTCCAAAAAATGCATATATTTAATTATGATTCATAATTAAATATCAGTATTTTTTAGAGAGAAATACAGATTATTTTATGGCTATTTAGATAGATAGCAAGTGGGATTAAAATTCAATATCTGTACCTGACTTTAGATGCCAGATACTAATGCCGTCCACGCTCCGTCTCAGAGCCCACCGCTTCCTCCTCTTGCTGTGAATGATGCTGCCACCTGCCCAGTACCCGAATATAGATGCCAGATTCTAATGCTGTCCACACCCCGTCTCAGAGCCCACCGCCTCCTCCTCCTGCTGTAACTGATGCTGCCACCTGCCCAGTACCTGACTGTAGATGCCAGATACTAATGCCATCCACACTCCATCTCAGACCCCACCGCCTCCTCCTCTTGCTGTAACTGATGCTGCCACCTGTCCAGTACCCGACTGTAGATGCCAGATACTCATGCAATCCACACTCTGTCTCAGAGCCCACCACCGCCTCCTCCTCTTGCTGTAACTGATGCTGCCACCTGCCCTGTACCCAACTGTAGATGCCAGATAATAAAGCCATCCACGCTCTGTCTCAGAGCCCATCGCCTCCCCCTCCCAGTACCCTGCTCTAGATGCCAGTTAACAATGCCATCCACACTTCTCAGGGCCCACCGCCTCCTCCTACTGCTTTCACTGATGCTGCCGCCTGCCCAGTACCAAACTCTAGATGACAGTTACTAATGCCGTCCACACTTTGTTCCAGAGCCCACCACCTCTTCCTCCTGCTGTTACTGCTGCTGCCTGCCCAGTACCCTGTACCCAGGTGTAGATGCTGAAAGGGTCTGAGACACTCCATTTTGTTGCCTGAGACACTCCAAATTGTTTCAGTTTTTAGTTATGAGAGCTTAGTCGTGAGAACTAAATGTGTTCTCTGGTTGTTTAGACTATATATGTATAAACCTGATGTTCTGCCAAGATGAGTGTCCTTGTTAATTCTGCTAAACTCAGATAATGTCCATTGTTTATTAATAACAAGGTGTTTTGTATGTGTCTGAAATTATGTTATTAAATAATCTTTTAGGATACATATACTTTAGTGAATTTCCAGTAAATTTCCATTCATTCTAAATGAGCATGCGCGACGGCATATTGTTATGGTATATAAACTAATGTTTGTTATAATAAAGTTGGAGATTGCTTGATACCATACAAGTGTATGCGTCAGTGATTCTTCCCGGGCACGCCTGTTCCAATGCACTGAGGGGCACTGGGATGATGAAACATCACAGAGGAATAGAGCCAAGAAACCTGCAGATCCTTTCAGATGCCAGTTAACAAGGCTGTCCATGTCGCATTTTAGAAAGTTACAGCTAGCAGATAGGAAAAGGCAGTCCCCTAAAAAACAATGTCTCCACTAGCTACAGCTTCTACACTGTCCATATAGGTGATGGCCTCAACCACTAATGCCGTCCTTGCTCCGTCTCAGGGCCCATCGCCTCCTCCCAGTACCCAGCTCTAGATGCCAGTTAACAATGCCATCCACACTTCTCAGGGCCCACCGCCTCCTCCTCCTGCTTTTACTGATGCTGCCGCCTGCCCAGTACCCAACTCTAAATGCCAGTTACTAATGCCGTCCAAACTTCATCTCAGGGCCCACCGCCTCCTTCTTCTGCTGTTACTGATGCTGCCGCCTGCCCAGTACCCTACTCTATATGAAAGTTACCAATGCGGTCCCAGCTCTGTCTCAGTGCCCACTGCCTCCTCCTCCTGCTAATGCCACCTGTCACCTGTAACTTATAACAAAGCTGTGTAGCTGGCTAATTTTTTAACTGAAAGACCCCCCTCAGAGACCTCTGCCTGTACTCTGAAGCCTGTGCATGGCTTGTAACGGAGCGCTGAAACCTAGTGGCTCATTTTTGGACCAGAGGAACCCCCTCGTGCCCCTCTCTGCCTCTACTCAGAGACCGTATAAAATCAGCCATGTTCCCTTGACCGCCCCATAAAATGGCCTTGCCATCAACAGAAAAAAGGCTTCCTTATTTTTTTTTTACTTGTACAGTGTTGTGCAGAGCTGGGGGAGTCTTGACATGTCTTTTTAAATGTGTTTATAGGCTGTAGAAGCTCTACACAGTCCAGAAAAGCAACCTGAATTTTTCCCCCACCGACTTTAATGGAGTTCAAATTTGATGTTCGATCACCTGAATAATAATGCATTATTTGACCAAATAGCGGTCGAATCCAATAGTGAGCTATTCGACCAACACTAGTAAGTACTGACCAAACGTACCAGTATAATATACAGCTTGTTCTTTAATTGCACAGTGCTAAAGATTTCAAGTTATGTCATCTCATCTGACTCTTTTGCTGTTTACACTGTGCCAAACAAGAAAGAAAGGTTATTCCTGGGGCCAAGCTAATTATGGCTATGGAACTAAAGTGATGCAGTTTGTTGGCAATGAAGGTTGCGGGTTTTCACAAGGGACAAACGTGTCTAAGTGACATTTAACCTTTGTCTTCTGTTAAAAGCTGCCTAGACATGAAGCTAGTCATACAATCCTAATGATACTTGATGGAGCTAGGCCTAACAAAGTATCTCCTACTAATATTTTCATGGTTTTTAAGGAATGTTCACAGTATCTAAAATGGAGAAACACATTCAGATGAGGAACTTGTGTCCTGTGGAGGAGGTGCTGTCAAGGGCGCTCCAGTAGCTATAGATAAAAAGTGAACACCATAAGTAAAAGTTGGTGGGCAGGCCTAAAGTAGATTTGTAAGGTTAGTTGGGGTGAAAATATTAATGCAGAACTTCTAAATGATACTTTCTGCCTACATCCAAAAATTCTGAGCAAACATTTGTCAGTACAACTATGGACAACTAAACAACTCATGTCTATTTTTATTCATGCCAGCCAACAACCTAGAAAGAACGTTCATTTGATGCATGATTAATGACTGGAAGCTACATAAAATCCTGCTAGATCTTTCTTTGTATTTGTAACCAAAAATAGTGAAAGTAGTGTGTAAATGTGTTCAATTGCAATATGTGTTACAAAAGTTGATTCTAAGGTTAGCTTACAGGCAATCTCCTCGGCCTCGGCCGCCTCCTCTCCTTCATCGGAGGACTCTGGCTGCAGATGTTGGGCAGCGGGCTCCTCCACCAGAGATGGCTCCTCCTCCAGAGATGGCTCCTCCCCCGGGGATGGCATCTCCTCCTCATTTCTCTCCTCCTCCATTACTGGCTCTTCCTCCCTGACTGGCTCCTTCTCCCCTGGGGATGTCTCCTTCTCCACATCCTGGGGAATGGCCAGTCGCCTGTGTGGCTGCTGCATTATTTGCAGCCAGCCTGATGGAGAACTGGCCGTAATAACAAAATCAAATATCCAAAATTAATAAGGTTAGTAAAATATAGGAAGTGAAAAACAAATTCTAGGCTAAACAATACTGCTTTACACAAACAACAAACATTGTAACACCACTCCTTAACAAGAGGAGAAGAAAAAATGCAAAACTTACCAGACAGGATGCAGTCCCCCACTTCTCGTACCAAATCTGCTCTCCTCCGCTTTAGGTCACTCCAAACATACTGGATTTGGGCGACTGTTGGGTGCGTCCCTGCAGGGGACGGCGCAGAATCATTGTCTAAAGAAAAAGAGAAACAAAATGTGAGTTATTTTGACTACAACTTATTCAACCATTCTATAGCTGTGCTGTGGCTTCTATATAAAAAACTAAAATATATCCACTCTGTGGGCATGTGTAACGACATCATGGGCACAGTGTGATATCTGTGTGTGGGAATTCTGCATGTCATATCTTGCAGCCTTACAACTCTGTGTACAAGCACAGAGGACACTCATAGATAATAGTCCCAAAATATCTCCAAAATCTCAAGCCAACAGATTTCAAGCATTTGAAGATATGGGGATCCCAATTGCAAACACTATAGAAAATCCTACCTTGGGAATGCTTTTTCCAAAGCAAGTGCACATAAGAGTCCTTAATTGAAAAAGTGGCCCCCCCGGGCCAACTTACATAGCAAGGAGCAAGTGTCCCCCCACTTGAACCAAAATTTTCTGGTTTATGCACCTCACCATTCCCAATAAAGTGGGGTTCCTTGAAATGTAGGTATAAATTTCAGCCCAATTCTCCTTGCTACATAAGTGGCCCAGGATGGCCCTTTTTGTCTTTTGCCCCCTAGATGCACTTGCTTTTTAAACAGCAACGACCTCCAAGAAATGTGGTTGAGTAGTAGGATTCTCAACATTTCAAGTAGTTACAAACAAGGGTTTAGGACATGAGAAGGATTGAAGATGGTGAGTTCTTAGGCTGAGGAATATGAGAAGCAGTCTAAAAACACATTTAAACATGCAAACAAGCATGTTGCATAAAACACATTTAAATGTGCAAACGTGCATGATGCATAAAAACACATTTAAATGTGCAAACGTGCAGGATGCATAAAAACACATTTAAATGTGCAAACGTGCATGATGCATAAAATTACATTTAAATGTGCAAATGTGCATGATGCATAAAACACATTAAACGGGCAAACATGCATGATGCATAAAAACACATTGAAATGTGCAAATGTGAATGATGCATAAAAACACTTTTTAAAGGGCAAACATGGACAAACGTGTTTGCTTATTGTACTAAAAAGAATCCCCCTCCTGGCCCCCCCCCCAAAACTTTTTAAAAAAAATCACTTACCTGAAGAATGAAGCGCAGGTCCCTCTCTACGCGACATGATGGTAATATGAAACTTCCTGGTTTACTCCCGCCTACTGAAAAACGTGGCCACGGCACGCATTTGCACATATGCCTGCTGTATGCGCATTAATACCCTCATGTAACTGGTGTTCTATGTTGCGCATAGGTACGCGCATATTATTTTATATTAATATACTTTTTGTATATATTTTTTGTTATGTTTCTTTTTTGAATTATGGACTAAACTGCTGGTTTGTACACTTTGAGCCAAACATATGTTCTTGCTTTTCAAGCCTTTCAGAGTGCTTATTCAATTTGAATTGCATGTTAGACCTTGCCCAAATATATATTGACTTACCTCAGCTTGGTAGTGGAAGCACATAAAGGGGGTTTCCTCCTCTAACCAGAAGGAATATCATACATGAATGTTGCTTGCAGCCAAGCCCATGACATCAGAAATCATAGGAAGAAATAGGCAATCTTTGCAATTTGAATCATGTTAAGCAATATGGCCTAAAAATTCCTCTTTGCCTATTTCTGATTAATTCTTCCTATTATTATTATTATTATTATTATTATTATTAATAAACGTGTACAAGGAGTTTGGTGGTCTCAGGGGACAGGTAGGGGCGGATTTTGGAGATGTTGCGTAGGTGAAAGTGACAGTGTTGTTAACAGTTAGATATATGTCAGGGGGAGATTTAAACTTGAGGGGGGGATGATGATGAGTTCTGTTTTACCCAGGTTGAGTTTCAGGAATCGGTCAGACATCCATGATGAGATGGCAGACAGGCAGCATGAGACCTTATCCAGGACTGAGGGAGACAGGTCAGGGGTGGACAGATAGATTTGAGTGTCATCAGCATACAGATGGTACTGTAAGTTAAAGGAGGATATGAGACTACCGAGAGAGGTGGTGTACAGAGAAAAGAGAACCGGTCCAAGAACTGACCCTTGGGGAACACCAACAGGGACACCAACACCAACTTGAATGGAGCGGTCAGACAGATAGGAAGCAAACCAAGAGAGAGCAGTGTCACTGATACCAATGGAGCACATGATTTGTATTAGAAGGTGGTGATCAACAGTGTCAAAAGCAGAGGAAAGATCAAGGAGAAGGAGCAGGGAAAAGTTGCCTAGAGACTTAGCTCTGATGAGGTCATTGGCCACTTTAGTAAGGGCTGTTTCAGTGGAGTGGGCAGCTCTAATACCAGACTGGAGGGAGTCAAGGAGAGAGTTGGTACTCAGGTAATGGGTGAGTCTTTTGTAGACAAGGCGTTCAAGAAGGTTGGAGACATATGGGAGAAGGGAGATAGGACTGTAGTTAGAGGGTAGGGAGGGGTCCAGTGAGGGTTTCTTTAGGATAGGGAGAATTATGGCATGTTTAAAAGCAGAGGGGGATTTACCAGTAGAAAGGGAGAGGTTGAATAATTCGGTCAAGGCAAGGGCCAGGGTGGAGGAATGGGCACGGAGTAGATCAGAGGGAATTGGGTCAAGTGGACAGGTAGTAGAAGGAGATGGTGAGAGAAGAGTTAAGACTTCGTCCACAGTAACAGGGCTGAGGGAGGCCAGTGATGATTTACAGGTGGAAGGGGTGGGTATGGTTGGAGTGGCTCAGTGGGCAGAGACATCATGTCTAAATTTGTCTATTTTATCCCTAAAGTAAGTGGCAATGTCTTGGGCAGAGAAGGATGTTGTGGGGGGAGCAGGTGTGTGGTTTTGGAAGCTTGGGAGGAAATGACTGCGGAGAATTAATTTTCCTATAATTTATTATGTACACACAAATGCATACATACAGATATATATGCATGTATGTACATACATGAATGCAAATGAAACAAATATACACCTAAGAAGAAAAACACACTGGAATGAGGTTCCTTCTCTGGGAATTTTTTCTACTAATAAAACAGTTGACACGCACATAGTGGTTACATCACACTGAGTTTTAATAAGCCAATTGTGCTGTTTTTAGCATAATAGAATTTTTTCATTGGAGGTCCTGGGACATAGTAAAGGAGATCACAAAAACAAACCCCACAAAAAAATATACAAACTTTGGACAAAAACTTTATTCAAAATAAACCTATTTGCTAAATGGTCACATTAAAATATAGAGAACACACAGATAACACTAAACTTACATGACAAATGACAAACATGACAAATTCAACCAAAAACTACACATGTAAACCCACACTTGCATATAAAGCATAATTATTTCCAAAGTGGGCCCAAAAATATTGCATTCAAAAAATATTTACCAAACCAATATGCTATTTTGACCTATCAGGGGTGGAAACCTGGATCAGAAATATTTATGCAGGACAAACATTTCAAGATGGTAATATAGACGTACTATTCTAATGAAACAATATGGCCAAAAACACAGGAATATAGCATTAACATTGACATTGACTTCTTAATAGCAAAATGGACATTAAAACATTCAAAGTACAAAAAACAATAGCAGCTATTGTGCTAAATGGTAAGCAAAGTATCAAATGTAGCAACATAGATTAGACTAATAAACAAAACAACAGCCCCTCCTTGACCCAAAAAAAATTAAGACAAAGGAAAAAAGCAAGGTAGACAACACCCTTATATATGCTCATCATTATATATATATATATATCAACATATATATATCTATATATATAAAGGAGCAAGCAAGAACTTGCGTGTGGGCTTTAGACATGGTGGAAAAAATTCAGTTCGCTGGCAAAAGCGAGGTTTTGCCCGCCAAAGCCCACTGGAATTTCTTTCCAGGGGGATCAGCGAGTCTAGCATCGGATGCGTTTAGGTTTAGGTAGGCGCCTGTGTAAAGAGCTGAAATCAGTTAACTCTTTCTAAACCTGAAAATAATAGGTCATTTAAAAATATGCTTATTTCACAGCTAATATAAATGTTTAAAACATTTGAACGGGCTAAACGTTTTTTTGTTAGGGCTAAGGGTAATATGTGTGCCATTAGAAAGAATGCTTTTATATGGGAATAGTGACTTTTGATGCAAGCTCCCCAGTGTCAAACTGCCTGGGATGCGCGGCTCCAGTTGATGAATTGATCGAAGGCTTCGGATTTTCGATCGCGAATATGAATGCATGAGCGAGCCTCCGATTTTGCTTGGTGAATTAGGGCCCAAATGTCTGCATGGTTTCCACTCCAAAGTGCTACTTGACCCCCCTCGTTGCCTTTGTCCCATTGTCAAATATAGGTATTTGAATGTATTATGTACATAGTCCTTTTTTGAATAAATTGTCATGGTTTTTATTGTTGTTGCCAAGCACAACATCAAAGCACATTAATTGCCAAGCTCACATGCAGGGTCAGGCACTCTTGGAAATGACTAGATGTGCTGTTGCTCAACTTAATTTTGCTCAATAAATACTGGATTGTATGCATTATTTAGGTGTTTACAAAAAAACAAATAGTACTAGTATATCAAACTTCCAGGGACTAATCCAGTTTGTGCCAAACATTTTCTTGCTTTTCCATCCCTTTAGGGTAATTATGCAGTTTGAATAGCATTTTAAACTTTGCCCAACTATATATTGACTTAGAAACAGAGAAGAATAGATTTTGACCCCTGAGCGTGCCTGCAGAGGTGTCCCTGTGATACAGGGTGAGTGATGAGGGTTGTTCACGGGAATCTGCAGGCAGGCTTTGGGACATCATCACTGCGACTACTTCCTCCCTCTCCACCTCGTGCAGGATTGTTTGTTGATGTAGATTACGCTGTCAGTGTAACCATTCTTGCAAAGAAGGTTGCATGTTTTTTCTCTTTCCCCCTTTTCTTTTTAACTAAGTCAATAAGTGATTAATATAACCGGGTATTATTGATACTTTGTTAGTATTCATTTCACTTAATTTTCATTGGTTCTATGATTTTGTTGCTATGTCCTGATTGGAAAAGTTCCTTCTTACATACATATGGATTGATGAGGTATCCTATTTTTAGATTATTCTCATGAAACCATTGACTTTTTAATCTAAGTGTAGAGAAACTAGGGTTCCTATATAACAAGCAAAACTTATTTATTATAATAAAATCATGATTATATAAGGTTATTGACTATTTATTGATCATATTAATCATGTGATTGACTGAGATTTAAACTCCTATATAAAATTAATTATAACAGCAAGCATACTGTAGACTAACATTATTCCAAGATTCTATATACAATAAATTTAAACCCCCCCCCCCCCGGAATTCAGAATTATGATAAAATAACAGTAATAGAAGTGTTATTCACACATGTATTTATTGAAACACAAACTAAATTATTTATCTTTAATCTTTTCTATCCACTTGGGTTTTATCGCCTTGATGGAACCAATAGGATTTCATCTGGGGATGTTTGCATTACTTGCTGCCGCTGTGCGCCCCCCTCCTCATGCTTAACTGGTGAAACATAATTTCAGCCATGGGATGCTGGGTCTGATATAGGCAGTTTTGTAAGTTTATGTATATAAATAGCCTATATATATTGCTTGGTATATACCTACCTACCGTGTTTCCCCGAAAATAAGACACTGTCTTATATTTTTTTGGCCTCCCAAAAACACACTAGGTCTTATTTTCGGGGTAGGTCTTATATACCGGTATATATTTTTTTTAATGAAAAAAAACACTTACCATATTCATGGAGAACAATGTACATTTATTGTACGAAACCACGAACAAACAAACGTAACAAACCTATTCAGGTGCAACAGTCTACATGTATTCATGTATAAGAATGTGCGTTTATTCAAATACAATACTTTTTTTTTTTTTTTTTCTCCTAGGTCTTATTTTCGGGGTAGGTCTTATATTAGGGCAGGTTGAGACAATAGTGATAGGTCTTACTTTCGGGGTAGGTCTTACTTTCGGGGAAACACGGTATGTACGAACTAATGTTTGGATCATATGTAATATTTTAGATCTCCTGTAATTGTCCCGAAGAAGCCGGTCTCAATAGTCTGCAAAATGCATTGACAACATGAAACCCATTAATTTGGTGTTCACACAAGAGATGTTGCTTGTATCATATGCTTTTATTGTTAAAAGATGGTTGTTGACATCTTATTTGGATTGATTTTGGCCTTGAAAGTACCAAAATCTATTCTTCTGTGTTTCTAGTGTTTCTACCAATAAGGGATGTGGCCTATTGGCAATTTGTATAGAGGAAGTCCTTTATTGTTTTACATATTGACTTACTCACCTCCGCTTGGTAGTGGAAGCACATAAAGGTTGATTCCTCCTTTAACCAGAAGCAATATCATCCATGAATATGCAATATCACCCAAGCCCATGACATCAGAAATCATAGGAAAAAATAGGCAATCTTTTCAATTTAAAGCATGTTAAGCAATATGGCCAAAAAGGCCCTCTTTGCCTCTTTTTTCCTATAATTTTTCTTTTCTATGTATATGTACACACATAAAAATTCATACATACATGTTTTGCTTCATGTGCACTCATGTCTGTACATACATGCATGAGTGCACATGAAGCAAAACAAACAATATACACATTAAAAGAAGAACATGCCTGAATGATGATCCTTCTCTGCAAAAGTGCAGAGCATTTATCAACCAATAGAACACAGTTCACACGGATATAGCGGGTCTGCCATGACGCACAACTATGCCCATCATACTCTTGAAGTTTGGCGCACAACTATGCACATAAAACTGAGTTTTAACAAGACAATTGTGATGTTTTTAGCCTTTCAAACAATTTAGAGAACAGCTTAAAAACAATCACAATTTACTTTTTAACCTCCCAACCGTTAAGCCCGAACTTTTCCGTGCTAAAAAAAGTTGCAATTATCGTTAACCCCGAACTTTTCTCACTATATTAAAATCCCCACTTACCTGGTCCCGCTGTGCTCATCCAGCGTGGTGTCCGTGTTCCAGCATTGTCCTCCAGCGTCGATCTCCCTCTCCAGTGTCGGGTGCCTTCTCCTATACCAGCGGGACCCGTAAGATGCCGGCCGGCTTCTTACCTGGTCCCGCTGGGCTTCCTACCTGGTCCCGCTGATCATCCAGCGTCGTTCTCGTTCCAGTGCCGGGTGATCTCTGAAACAAGAAGCCGGCCGGCGGAGGAAAAAAAAACCGGCCAGGCTTCTGTCTGTGTGCGTGATGGCGTCGGCGCGTGTGCGGGAAATTCAAACTCATTCATTCATTTTGTATTGGATTGAATACAAACTCCTGTATCCAATCCAATACAAAATAATTAAAAATAAATACAAAGTATGTATTTTGTATTGGATTGGATACAGGAGTTTGTATTCAATCCAATACAAAATGAGAGTTTGAATTTTGTTCCCATTTTGTATTGGATTGAATACAAACTCCTGTATCCAATCCAATACAAAATAATAGAAAATATATTTATGTGGTTTTGTCTATAGGTATAATTTTTTTTTTTTTTTATAAAATTTTTTTTTTTTTTACATGATTGTGTGTTTCAAACATTTTTTATATTCATTATATCTCCTAGACCCCTATTGGGACATATTTCTGTAAGTTACAGGTCTACAATTTAAAAAAAAAATTTCATGAAATCCTGTAACGCTTTTGATACAGAAATCTAGACATCAGTGTAACGCCCAGGTGGTTAAACTGTATGTCCTGGGAGAACACGTAACAACAAACCCCCCAAAAACAAACAACAACAACGTTTTAGAAACAACTTTATTCAAAATAAACATTTGCTAAAATGTCACATTACAATATAAAAAACACTCTATTATATGATTTAAAAAAACAAAACACATGTAAACTCACACTTCCATATAAAGTCAAAATAGTTATACAATGGCCCAACAAATATTGCATTCAAAAAATACTACCAAACCAATATGCAATTTTGACCTATCAAGGGTGGAAAACTAGATTAGAAAATATTTATACAGGACAAATATTTAAAATTGGTAATAAAGGCAGATTATTGCAATCAAACAATATAGCCACAAACACAAATACATAGTATTAAGATTGAGTCAAAATTGCAAAATGGACATTGAAACATTCAAAGTTTAAAAAACAAAAGCAGCTATTGTGCTAAAAGGTAAGCAAAGTATCAAATCCAGCAACATAGATGAATTAGAATAACACACAAAACAACAGCCCCTCCAAGAGAAAAAAAAAACACAAAGAAAAAAAGCCGGACAACACCCTTATATATGCTCAAAGTTCAGCACACAGCTGATACAAATTCGCCTGCAATTGGCATTTGCGCAGTCAGTCAAAATTGGATTGGATGTTTGTTTTTTTGTTTTTTGGCAGTTGGACATTCCATAACCATTTATTAATAGGATCCTTTAGATTTGTATTACAGTAAACAGATATTAATTTAAAATACAGTAGAGGAGGATTTAATGGTAAAGTATTTTCAAATATATATATATATATATATATATAATTGCAATTACTATTGTTATTATATGTAAATACATATATATTTATATATTTTCATATTTTTGGACAATATTCATATGTATTTATAATAATAATATTTATATTCTGACACCAAGGCAGGCTTGGTGGTGGAAGGGAGATATATTTGCCCAAGATTCCTCTCCTATGTGAAGTAGCAGGTGGAAGACTCTCACCTGTGAGGTAATTAATGAAGCAGCACAGAGGGTGGGGGATATACAGAGCCAGGAGCTCAGTCAGGGGCTCTCTGCCTGGGGACACAGAAAGTCAGTCTGTGTGAATGAGCTCAAACGTGAGTAAAAGGTTGCTGAAAGCCTTGTTTTGAGCTGACAGGGCGAAGCCCTCCAGCTGATAGACATGAACGCCTTATGTATAGTAAGTGCTGGACAGGCGAGGTTTTCTTTTGCTGTTTTTTTTTTTATTTTATCTTCAACCTGCAATAAACCTGACTACAAGACAGCTTAAAACTTATACCTGGGTGTCTGATCTGATTTGGATAAACCAGACAAGTGTCCTTTAACCCCGCAAAGGCGATCCTAAGCACAAACCCTCACAAGTGGTCAGAACTGCTCACCCCATTTCTTGCAGGTGAAGTGAAAAAGGCCTATTTTGACCTGGAACCTGCCCAGGACTTTGATAAACTGAAGTCGGAGATCCTGGTTTGGCTCGGTGTTACCCTAGCAGTCAGAGCCCAGACAGTACATCAGTGGACATAAAAATCGATGAACCACCTCATTCCCAGATGTTCAATCTCATTTATTTGACCCGGACGTAGCTACAACCAGAGATGTTATCAGCACCCGACGTGGTGCAGCAGGTGGTCCTCGACAAGTTCCTGAGATCGCTACCCCCAGCCCTAAGGAAGTGGGTGAGTCATGGGGACCCCAAAACAGCAGACCAGTTGGTGGACCTGGTGGAGCGATACTCTGCGGCTGAGGATCTTCTAAATAACTCTCAGCCCTCAACCCCACGGACTCCAAGAGTTCCTGTTAAGACTGTTCGGGGGCTTAAGGGAGCTGGGAGAAATGAAGAATATAATGAGACTGTGGGCTCAGGAAAGCCCAAGGTGTATAATTTTGGGGTAAACAAAGGGCCTATGAAAGTTGCAGTGAACTGTCCTATAACTACTGAACCTATGCACTGTGACGTTGCCTTCATGAAAAACCGCATGTCTATGTGTGCGCAAGTGGTGTGTAATGCGGAAAAACATTTGTGTGAATTAAAGGTGAATGATCAAAGTGTGACGGCGCTGCTAGACTCAGGGAGTGTAGTAACTCTGGTGAATACAGGCCTTATAGGCCCCTCTGACCGTGAATCAGACACATTCACTGTGACTTGTGTGCATGGGGATACATGTGAATACCAAAAAGCCCTTGCTTATATTATAACTTCCTATGGGTTAGTGCTTCATAAAGTTGGATTAGTCCCACCACTAATGCATGAGGTTATTCTTGGGAGAGCTTTTCCACATTTTTGGAAATGATGAAAGTTGGAACCAAAAAGAGGTGCACCGCAGATATTAACAGCATCTGATATAGGCCCAGACCTATTGGAGGATTCCCCCCTAGGGGATGTAGTTGAGGTACTGACAGATAGCTCCACCCCTTTTCCATTCTCTGTTATGGCAGGAGACCTGGATGAGTCCGCGTCCGAGACTCAGACTGAAGGGGTAACACTTCAGCCTATGCCTGACCTAGACGTTAGGAAAGACGACTTTCAAAGTGAACAAATGAATGACCTTACTCTTACGCGAGCCATGGAGAATATAAAAGTGGTCAATGGGAATCCTGTGGAGTCTGGTTCTAGGCTTGCTTTTTCCTACATGGCTCTAGAGAATGAATTGTTGTATCAGATGGAAGACAAGAAGGAAGAGGAGGTGGTACAGCAGTGGTTTCAAAGCCCTAAAGGAGAACCGTTCTGGATCTGGCACATGGACACATGATGGGTGGCCATTTAGGGATCCAGAAAACTACTGAAAGAATTTTAGAAAGATTTTTCTGGCCTGGAATGCATAGAGACATTAAAGCCTATTGTGAATCCTGCCCTCAGTGTCAGATTACAGCCTCTATGCCCCATTTCCGCAGCCCTTTGGTGCCCTTGCTGATTATTGAAAAAGTCTTTGAGCGCATTTGGATGGATTTGGTTGGTCCCCTAATAAAGTCAGCTCATGGTCACCAGCATATTTTAGTCATAATGGATTACGCTACCCGTTACCCCGAGGCTATACCTTTGCGCAAAAGAACTGGTCCATGTGTTTTTTGTCTAATGTCATGAAGGAACTTTGCAGGCTTTTTAAAGTTACCCACCTACGTACCTCAGTCTATCACCCCCAAACTGATGGATTGGTGGAAAGATTTAATAAGACTGAAACAAATTTTAAAAAAGGTGGTAGATAAAGATGGCAAAAATTGGGACTTTTTACTCCCATATCTGCTGTTTGCCATAAGGGAAGTACCGCAGTCATCCACAGGGTTTTCACCTTTTGAGCTTGTATACGTTTGGCATCCAAGTGGTTTATTAGATGTGGCTAAAGAAACGTGGGAAGGACAGGTCACACCATACAAAAATGTAATAGAGCATGTGTCACAGATGCAGGACAGGATTTCAGCAGTCATGCCAATTGTTAAGGAACATATGGAACGGGCTCAAAGAGTACAGAAAATGATTTATGATAGGGGGGCCAAGATCCGAACATTTGCACCAGGAGATCGAGTACTAGTTCTCGTCCCTACCGTGGAGAGTAAATTCTTGGCTAAGTAGCAAGGTCCGTTTAAAATTATTGAAAGAGTAGGCGAAGTGAACTATAAAGAATACCAACCAGGTAAAAGGAAGCCAGAACAAACTTACCATATTAATCTGTTAAAACCTTGGAAAGACCGGCAAGTCCTGGCAGCAGCACTTGCTCCACCCATCAATACTGGGGCAGCAATGCCTGCTGTCAGAATAGCCAAGACTCTGTCCGATGTCCAAAAGAAGGAAGCCAGACAGCTGGTCTCTCAGAACAGAGGGTTTTTTTCTGAAAATCCAGGGCAGACACCACTCATAAAACACGATATCAGGACTGAACCTGGGATTAAGGTCCATGTCAAACCTTATAGGATTCCTGGGGCCAGACGGGAGGCAGTCTCAAAAGAAATGAAAGTGATGCTGGAGTTGGGAGTAATTGAGGAGTCGCATAGTGAATGGTCAAACCCTATTGTGTTAATTCCAAAGCCTGATGGTACCATAAGGTTCTGTAATGATTTCAGGAGGCTGAATACTGTGTTTAATTACTTTGCATACCCGATACCAAGAGTGGACGAAATTATAGACCGACTCGTCGTTACATTACGACCTTAGACCTGACAAAGGGTTACTGGCAAATACCCCTGATGGACGCTGCCAAGGAGAAGACAGCATTTTCCACACCTGATGGGCTATTCCAATATGTAACTATGCCTTTTGGACTACTGCATGGGGCTCCTGCATCATTTCAGTGGCTAATGGACAGAATTTTGAGGCCTCAGACAGAACGCTTCTGCTTATCTTGATGACATAGTGATTCAAAGGCCCTGATTCATCAATGAAATGCGCGTATGCTGGACGCACATACGTTCACGCTTCCAGCAAGACAGTTTTCCGCGGTCCGGAGCCGAATGAGCTCGTACACGCGCCTTCACTGCCAGCTGGATTCCTGCCTTGATAATAATGAGCAATAGGGGTCGCGAATCTGCCAATTAAGATGATTAGATTTCAGCTGCGCGATTAAGGAGGATCTGTTAAGCTGTCAATGGTGAGATCATAGCAATTAATTAGCGCACACCTGAGTGGAGGAACATAAAGGTGGATTTCTCCTTAAACCGGAAGCAATATCATCCACGAATGTACAGTAGTCTGTGATGTGACATTCCAGAGGCTTGGCAGCACAGCAAAGGGATGTTATCGCCCTGTAAATAAATAGATTACATTATTAGGATGTGTTAAGCATGCTTTAGTGGTAACTATATGCTGCTGGATTGTATTTTTCATTCTTTTCTGGCTGCATAAGCATTGCTTGCCCAAATCTATACTAAAATGTGTTTTTCTAAAGTGTCGCATAAAGGTCCAGCTCTTACACAAATATGTCTGCTATTTCATTTCTCAAACGATTAAAGTGTGCTTTCTATGACTTCAACTCCTAGGATGGTTTGTAACCCAAACATGATGTGCTGAAATATGTAATACATGCATTGTAAACAAATGTAAATACTCACGTGTGAAGACGTTAGCAATGAGTTCAGCTCTGACTCAACGTCCCTCTGCTGTGCTTTGGGAGCCAGAGGCAGGATGTTGGTGCACCTCTGGCTCGAGTTCTTCTGGAATGTCCCAGGAATCCCCATGGTGCAGGCACAGGTTGTGCAGGATGCAGCATGCCATGATGACTCGGGCAGCTTTCCAGGGTGCGTACAGGAGCTCACCACCGGGGCGCGCCAAGCACAAAGACTGCTTTTAGCAGTCCGATGGTTTGCTCCACAATCCCCCGGCTTTTTTGCAGAGCCTTGTTGTAATTATGCTCTGCTTCAGACCGGGGGTGACGCACAGCTGTCATAAGCCATGGAAGCTGCCCGTATCTTTTGTCAGCTGCAAAAAGACAAACACAATACATGTTAGTTCTTGGTATTGTAAGTGTTCTGTGAATGCAGTGTAACATCAGAGTTTTTTTACAAAGGTCGCTAAGGGTTGTGCTCTTCGGTCACTTTATTGCTTTTTGGTTGTTAGGAGACATTGTTACTATTGACTACCACACTGAAGTACCGTGAGCTGTGAAAATTGTAATTAGACTAGGGCTTCCGGGAATATCTGAAAGTTAGTTCTTCCCCCATGCTCCCAATATTGTACAATATTTAGAAAGTATTTGCTAAATTAGAGGTTAGCACAAAATATGACATATATACAATATAGGTCATAGCCTGGCATTCTGACAATACAAAGGGACATACCAACATAACAGGTGTCTTTAGGATTTGACTACTGTTAGTTGTATTACAGTAACGACATTATACATTACCTATTAACCAGCCCCCAGACATTTCTCCAGAGATGAATTTCCGGTAGAGGGCTGTCTGACGCAGGATATAGGCATCATGGCATGATCCTGGGAAACCTCTGCGTGCACTCATGATTTTCCTGTTGGCATCACAGACTATTTGTTCATTCAGTAAATGATATCGCTTCCAGTTGCGAAACGCGATTTCCTGCAATTTAGGGGCCTGAATGGCCACATGAGTGCAGTCAATGGCCCCCAAAACATTCGGAAATCCTGCTCGCCTGAAGAAATCCACCTTGACCTTCCTCCACTCCTGAGCTGTTTGAGGATAATGAATATACAGTGGGATAAGGTCCACAATGGCATTGATGACCTTCGTAAAAACCCTGGAAACTGTAGGCTGGCTTAGTCCACAAATTAAGGCTGAGGAGGTTTGAAAGGAACCCCTTCCTAAAATATACAGAGTGGCCAAGCGCCTGGTCATTCCTGGCACTGCCTGGCTTCTCTTAGTTTTTGGAGCAATTTTCTCTTCCAGCAAGCTGTACAGGTGATGGATGAACTGGCGAGACAGGCGGAAACGCCTTTTGACATCCTGGTCACGCAAACTTTCCAGGCGGCTACGCTCTAAGAAGATGCGTGGGGCCCGTACTGTTTGTGAAGTCTGAGCTTGCTCCTCTGGTTGCTGCTGTTGTTGTTGTTGCTGCTGCTCTTCTTCTATAATCAGATATGTGGTGTTTAATGCCACAACAGCAGTTGTGAAGAGCAAGTCGAGTTCCAAATTTGGATCCATGACAACAGCAAACAAAATCCTTGAACCTGCGCACATTTGAATGAACATGCGTGCGTGCGCGTTTGAAACCCTATAAATTTGCACAGAGTTTCTTAGTCATTCTGGTCATGCAAACCAAAACTTGCTGGAAAAAAAAGAAAAAACAGAAAAAGAACAAAGAACAAAGGAACAAGAACAAGTAAGAATACACCATTGACTTTATTCCTCCAAAAAATGTTTTGGGTGTGTTGTCCCATAACTCATGCCATTTTTTGACTTCTAGTTACATGGAGCCAAGGAGAATGGACGCCACCACCACCACCACCACTACCACTGCTGCTGCCGGCGGCCCCACCACCACCACCACTACCACCCCAGGGTCTTCAGTCCATAGACCAACAGGCAGCTCCCTCAGCCCAGCTAGGTTGCTCTGTGAAGCAGGCCAAGTAATATCTAGGCCCCTGGTCCCTCAACCTGGCACCTCAGCTAGTTTGAGCAGGACCAGGGATTCTGCTTCCAAGGCAACCAGCTTCACTCCTGAGAAAAATGCAGCCCTCATGGAGTCCTATGTACAACATTTTCTTAGACTCTATGGGGACTTGCACTCCCAGACTTCCCATACTGTAAGGCAGGGACTCTGGGAGGAAATTGCCAGGAGTGTAATTGCACTGGGCAGTATACAACTGACCATTACCCAGTGTCAAAAACGTGTGAGTGACATCTTCAGACATGTCAAAAGGGCCTGGCCCATGGCCAGAGAGGCCGGAAGAAGTGGGACCTACCCTGAACATCTTGTGCAGCGTCTCAAGGAGTACGAAAGATTGGCGTTGCCATTCATTGGGCCAGAATGGGTGGTAGGGGTGGACTACCGGGATGACTCCAATGCTTGCCAACCATGTAAGTTCAATGCTTTTACATTACTTAATTACAAATGTAATTTATTTTTGCATTTTTTTGGGATTGCAACAGTTTAGTCATTAGCATTGAGAACAAAAATGCATTGTGTTTTTACATATTTATGTTTGGGGGTGAAATATGAGATCATTTTTTGAAAATGACCTCTTTGGTGTATTTTTACCTTCTTTTAACTTGCATTAACAATGTGTGTATTTCCATTTTTTTACAACAGTACGCCCTGAGACGCAGCACTCCCCTCCTGCCCTCTGTGCTCGGGGTCATATGGATGATGAGGATGTCACTTCGCATCGAGATGACACTGGCCTTCCTCCTGGTAAGAAGAACCTTCATGAACCTTCATGGTATATCTGGTTTCACATTGTGCACATGTTGTGGTGAACTGATCAATCCAAATGAACTTGGGTTAGAGTCAAGCTCACTTTTTCATTTGTTTTTTTTTGCTTTCATCAACAGAATGTTCCAGTACATTTGTCAAAGTTATTCTAATCAAGTATGAAGTCTCAGCTCAATACTCTCCAAGTATTGCTGTAATGACCTTAAAAAAAGCTAAAGATTCTTTCACAAATCTAGTTATGTCTAGGGACCAAATATGGCACACTGCATTTCTCTGACACTTGTCTGTAACAGATAAATGTGCTTGCTAATAGGTCAACTACTTTTCTGTTGGTTAAAATGACATACTAAGGTGTTCAGCTGTGTATTAAAACCAAACTAATGAAAATATAAACTTACCAGGAGGATGTCTGCCATGTCGCCGGGGTTGGGGTGGCGGTGGTGGCGGTGTTGGGGGGCTCGGAAGCTCCTCCGGTGGCCTGGCTGCCTCCCTCGATGTGGAACTGGCTGTGTTTGTAGAAGGAGACCAAAAAAAAAAGGTAAGTACTGACCAAATGGATCAGTATAACATGCAACTAGTTCTTAAATTGCACAGTGCTAAAGAATGTAAAATATGTTATCTCATCAAGTTATGACCGTTTTGCTGTTTACACGGAGCAAAACAAGAAAGAAAGGTGAATCCTGGGTCCAATGAAGGTTTGGTGTCAATGAAGGTTGTGGGTTTTCACAAGGGACAAACTTGTCTAATTGACATTTAATCTTTGTCTTCTGATAAAAGCTGCCTAGACATGAAGCTAGTCATACACTCCTAGTGATACTTGATAGAACTAGAACTAGGCCTAGGCCTAACAAACTATCTCTTAGTTTATAATCATGGTTCTAAAGGAATGTTTAGAATATCTAAAATGGAGAAATACTTACAGTCCGATGAGGAACTTGTGTCCTGTGGAGGAGATGCTGGTGGCAAGGGCGCTGCAGCAGCTATAGATAAAAAATGAACAGCATAAGTAAAAGTGGGTGAGCAGGACTAAAGTAGATTTGTAAGGTTAGTTAAGGTGAATAGATGAATGCTGAACTTCTAAATGATACTTTCTGCCTACGTCCAAAAATTTTAAGCAAACATTTGTCAGTACAACTATGGCCAACTAAACAACTCATGTCTTTTTTTAGTTATGCTATTTAGTTATGTTGTTATACAACAACCTAGAAAGAACGTTCATTTGATGCATGATTAATGACTGGAAGCCACATGAAATCCTGCTAGATCTTTCTTTGTATTTGTAACTAAAAATAGTGAAAGTAGTGTAAGAATGTGTTGAATTTCAACATATGTTACAAAAGTTGATTCTAAGGTTAGCTTACAGGCAATCTCTCCGGCCTCGGCCGCCTCCTCTCCTTCATCGGAGGACTCTGACTGCTTATGTAGTGCAGCGGGCTCCTCCTCAGGAGATGGCTCCTCCTCCAGTTATGGATCCTCCTCTGGGGATGGCTCCTCCTTCCCCGGGGATGGCACCTGCTCCTCCTCAACATCCTGGGGGATGGCCAGGCACCTGTGTGGCTGCTGTATTATTCGGAGCTGCCGGCGTGATGTAGAGTTGGCTGTAATAACAAAATCAAATATCCAAAATTAATAAGGGTAGTAAAATATAGGAAGTGAAAAACAAACAGTTCTAGGCTAAACAATACTACTTTACACAAACAACAAACATTCTAAAATACCAGTCCTTAACAAGAGGAGAAGACAAAATGCAAAACTTACCAGACAGGATGTGGTCCCCCACTTCACGCACTAAATCTGGTCAGCGACGCTTGGTCACTCCACGTGTGCTGGATCTGGACCACAGTTGGGCGCCTCCCTGCAGGGGTCACAGCCTGTCTGCGATCCACTCCGCAGACAGGAATACCATAGCATTAACATTGACTTCAAAATTGCAAAATATACATTAAACATTCCAAGTCCAAAAAATTTAAAAAAGAAGCTATTGTGCTAAATGGCAAAGTATCAAATGCAGCAACATAGATTAGCAACGTGGCCACGCCACACCACGCATTTGCACGTACGCCTGCTGTATGCGCATCCGTACCTGCATGTAGTCAGTGGCCCGTTGTTGCGCATAGTTACGCGCAAATATTTTAGATTAATATTACTTTTTGTATATATTTTTGGTAATGTTTCCCTTTGAGCCAAACATATGTTGTTGCTTTTCAAACCTTTCAGGATGTTTTTTCAATGTAAGCAATATCAAATGTATATCTTCCAATGGCAAATCTGAAATCATAGGAAGAAATAGGCAATCTTTGCAATGTGAAGCAATATGGTCCAAAAATCCCTCTCTGCCTATTTCTTCTTCTAATTTCTCTTTTCTATGTATATGTACACACATCAAAATTGCAAAATATACATTAAAACATTCCAAGTCCAAAAAATTTAAAAAGAAGCTATTGTGCTAAATGGCAAAGTATCAAATGCAGCAACATAGATTAGCAACGTGGCCACGCCAAAATTGCAAAATATACAATTAAAACATTCCAAGTCCAAAAAATTTAAAAAGAAGCTATTGTGCTAAATGGCAAAGTATCAAATGCAGCAACATAGATTAATTGGAATAACACACAAACCAACAGCCCCTCCAAGAAGAAAAAGACAAAAGAAAAACGCAATTTAAAACACACCCTTATATATATATTTATGCTCAAATGTAAGCGCACAGGTGATAGAAATTCACTTGCAATTAGCACTTGTGCAGTCTGTCAAAATGGGCTTTTTGTTTTTTTGGCAATAGCACATCTCATTATCATTGATCGATATGATCCTTAAATATGTAAACACATGCCCTTTTATATGCTAAAATGTAAGCGCAGAGATGATAGAAATTCACTTGCGCAGTCTGTTACAATTGATCCTTAGATATGTAAAAACACCCCCCTATATATGCTCTAATATGATCGATATGATCCTTTAGATATGTACAGCAGTAAACAGATATTCCACTATAGTAGTTATATATATATATATATATATATATATATATATATATATATATATACACACACACACACATATACATAAGAAGCAAACAAAAGAACGTGCGTGTGCTTGTGACTTTTGTGTGAAAATCTAGTCCGATGGCAAAGCCGAGGCTTCGGGCACGGACAGTCGCAAGACATTCGCAAGATTTACCCGCGGGCGGCTCCTCCAATTAGGCATCGTAAGCTTTTATATAGGCGCAGGTCAGGTGCTCTCTGCATGGGGACATACAAAGTTGGTCTGTGTGAATGAGCTCAAATAGGAATAAAAGCTTTGTTTTGAAGCCCTCCAGCTGATTGACAGGAACGTCTTATGTATAGTAAGTGCCAGACAGGTGAGATTTTCCTTTGCTGTGTTTTTTTTTATTTTTTATCTGCAACCTGTAATAAACCTGACTACAAGACAGCTTAAAACTTATACCTTGGTGTGTGATCTGAATTAGATGAACCAGACATGTGTCCTTTGACCCTGCAAGGCGATCCTGAGCATAAACCCTCACAATATATATATATATATATATATATATATATATATATATATATATATATATATATATATATATTTATTTATTAACTCAGTTAATTTTTATAATAATTTTTAATAATGCTAATTTTTTAGCTCATATAGATGTTTTAAACATTTGAACACCACACACATTTTTTTAGGGCTAAGTGAAAGATGTGTGCCATTAGAAAGAAGAATTTTTTAGGGGAACAGTGACTTTTTATGCAAGCTCGCCAGTGTCAATCTGCCAGGGATGAACGGAGAGATCATTTCAGTTAATAACTTACGCAAGAGTACGCCAGCGTACTTGATGCTTGTTGCTTGATGAATTGGCCTCATTGTGTATAGATAGGAAAAACATCACTGGTGTCAGTTAAACTAACTTGAAAAGAACACAATATCCATTGCTCAAGAAACCCCTAGCAACCTTTGCAGTTCTATGGACCCTGGTTGAGAAACACTGGTTTAGACTTAACCTCCTGGGCGGTTAATTTCTGTCTGGATTTATATGTTTAAAAGCGGTACATTGTCTTTCATGAAAATTTATTTAACAGTGTAATATAATAGAATAGGTATAATAAAGTTTGAAACACAGAATCATGTCAAAATTATAAATTAAATAAAAAAAATAAATGTAATAATAAACTTTGACATGATTCTGTGTTTCAAACTTTATTATAGTCATACTAATATATTATAATGTAAAATAATTTTTCATGAAAGATAATGTACCACTTTTAGACAAAAATCCAGTGTATTAAATGCAACACAAAATAATTTGAAAGTCTCGCCACGCCCCTAGTGACAGCCACACACACAACATCATCTGGAACTCCGGCAGAAGGCCAGAACAGTCAACCGGGGACCGTTCAGACGAAGAGGACACAGCCCGAGGATGGGATCCAACTGGCAGGACACTTGAGGACGTCGGTGGGAGCAGATAAGTCATTAATTATTATGTTTTTTAGCTACCCCGAGTGTGGCTTGGGGTTACTGCTATCAGCTGTTTTTTTTTACCCCGAGCCACACTCGGGGTTACCGCCCAGGAGGTTAACGTGTGAACTTAATAATGTTCCATTTACGATGGTAAAGGTGTATGCACCTAATGTGGGGCAAGTCAGATTTTTACGTTCAGTATTGAAAAAAGCTCAAGCTTTACAAAAGGGCTACTTACTATATTGTGGAGATTTGATTGCGGTATCTGATCCAGAACTAGAGGTATCACTACAACCTTTATTTGGGAACTCCAATTTATATGATGTATGGCGCTGTTTACACGCCTCAAAAAATATTTTACTTACTACTCGTCTTCACATAAATCATATTCACGTACAGACATGTTCCTGACGGACACGAATTTAGTGGGGAAAATTTCCCAGATATTATGCATGTGGATGACCAATATCATACAGTGCCTTCTCGAGTTTGGAGAACAAATCCGCCATTTTTCTTGGATCTAGCTTATCTGCTCAAATTAGAGATAATTTACAAGAGTTTTCTGATTTAATGATACACCTGACATGGATCCTTTCATTGTTTGGAATGCTCACAAGGCATATATTTAATGTACAGCACTGTGTAATATGTTGGCGCTATATAAATCATGTTTATTACTATTAATAATAATAATAAAGGAGTATCCTACTTTAACTTGCGTCAAAAGATAAAAAAATTAGAGGGCAACAGTTAGCTACTCTCTTTACTACAAATAAATCTTTAAAGACTAAACATAAATTGAATCCAACCCCTAACATAACCGCTCAACTTTTCAAGTGCAGACAGGATTAAACCTCCCTACCGGTCTAATTCCGTCCAAATTTCCATGCAAAAAGATGTACAATTTTTTGCATGGAAATTTATTTTTCATTGTAGGCTTCTTAGGCATAACTCACTGATATTAAATAAATTTATTAATAAACTTTAAATAACAAAACATCTGTTAAAAAAAAAATATTTAAACATGTAATGTAACTGTATAGTAGCATATAAAATATATATTTTATATAGGAGGAGCAGGACGTGTCCCCAGGACCTGCGGGGAGCAGCAGGACGCCGAGGGACAGCAAAGGAGCAAGGTAAGTGGGTTTTTTTTTTAGTTAAAAGCGACCCCGAGTGTGACTCGGAAAACTGTTTTTTTGCAGGAAAAATCCACCCCGAGTGACACTCGGGATTACCGCTAGGGGGGGGGGGGGGTTAAAATGCTCCTATTGAATCATGCACAATACATTCAAAAATTACAACTAAATCATTATACACAGGACAACAGAGCCTCCAAACTTGTGGCTGCTAAATTTAAATGTAGAGTACAGTGTTCCAAAATTCTGTTACTATTTAAAGCTGGATCCAAGGATAAATTTTTTAATCCACACGCCCTTTCATGAATTTTGTAACTACTATACCGAACTGTATAAACTCAAGGATGAATCTATCACATATTATTCAGTGGCTGAGGAGATTGACCAGTTTTTAAGTCAGATGGATATACCTAGTTTACCTAAGGGTGCCCTGAAACTACTTAACTGTCTATTTTCAGTTGAGGGGATACAAAAAGTGATCAAGACCCTCCCGAAAAACAAAACACCGGGGGACAGAATTTAAGTTTCAGTCAACCACAAAAGAGATACCTTATTTAGGGATAGATTTTCCAAAATAATTACTTAAAACTTCTTTCAAAATTGAAAGAGGAATTAACTGCTATGTCTAATCAGGAGGTGTCTTGGGTAGGTAGGGTGGCATATTTTAAAATATTACTTTTGTCTAAACTTTTATGTTTTTTTAGGACTCTCCCTGTGAAGTTGCCTAAAACCTATTTTGGGTCTTTACAGAGACTATTGAGGCAGTATATCTGGACTGAAAGGAATATAATTTTGCTGAGTTTTGAATTTAAGTTGTTTTTGTGTTTTTGATATATTTTGCAGATAATTGAGTTGTGTCGAAACTAGTTATATCCTCCTTATCAGTAGGTCAATATTTGCTCCATCCTTACCTTGAATCTTCTTACCTTAAAACATCTTGCTCAGCGAAGTTGTTAATTAAGTTTCTTGTTACTGACTAACTACTAAGTGTCTTCCACCTGGTTGTCTGACTGTATAAACTGCGATGTGAAAATAAAGTTCTGAGACAGGATATAACTATATATGCTTAAGTTGCGTGTTGTGTTAATCACTGCTCCCAACGCGTTGAAAACCGAGGTCACGATAAAGAGGGAAATATTGGTCTGGGATCAATAGGAAATCGCCTTAACATGTACTAATGATGCAGCCAGAATTGGCAATGCGGTTATGATTAAACATAAGAAATCTTAATACTTCTGGGGTCGGAGCTACAAGGAGCAGCCTCATTTTACCCCAGCTCCCTGCTGTGATGTTCATCTGCGATCTATCCCTCACATCCAGGCATCATTCCCCTGTAGACTGTCAGGGGTTGCAACCAGGGTGCGACTTAGCAGGGGGTGAGCCATTATTGAATGACTCACACCCCGCAAAACACCCGTAAACTGCACTTTTTTGTCCAGGCTGCATAGTGTGCGGCGGCCATATTGGCTGCAGGGCTGCTTGTGAGCCCTGTCTGTGGGTGCCTCCAAGAGTTCAGCATCAACATTAGAGGCCTCCTGATTAGCATCCCTTCTCTCTGGGCCTTTTTTTTTCTATTCGACAATCTGGCTGCTTGCATCAGCGGTAGGAGTCCTGAGAGAGTGATTTTACCAAGAAGGAAACAGTGAGTTATTTTTTTTTACTAAGCATAGCACCACCTAAGTGTCTTTCATGAGAAATGTCATCTGATTATATATTTTACCTGCAATTTTGAGATTTGTGTTTGCTCCAGATCTGCATAGACAACATCCTTGAATACCAAAATTAAATTTTCTGGTGCAATATTTTCTGTTTTGTTTTTTTTGCCTTTTTTAACATACTACATGTATTGCTATGGACAAATTTGTTGGGTAACAACACTCCTCTTCCATGCGTAAGCAAGCCATGGAACAAAAGCTTAAACCTGCACCAAAGACAGACTCTCCTTCCCCCTCTTCGCCCTATTTATCACAACCTCCATTTTTTTATGGCACTCTCGGAGGGGGAGCTCAAGGGCAGATCCAGAGCTCGCATCGCTTGACCATTCGGCTATTGTATCTGAAGCGTCTAAGGTCCTACTGCCGTACTTTGATTAAAAATTTGATGGCTTACAAAAATCTATCGAATCAGCACTTGCAAATATTTCCGACAATACACAACGTATTGTTGAACTGGAACAAAGCCTAAGACACCATACTTACTTCTATGGAAACTAAATTAGAAGATTTGGAAAATCCCAACAGAAGATCCAACTTAGGCTTTATTGGCATATGGGAAACTTACAAAGACCATGACCTAGTCCAATTTCTTACAACCTCCTTGATGAAGGCATTAATTCTTTCTCCTAGTACAACTCGGAGCATTGAAAAAGCTCATGGGATAGGCCCTGAGCGCCACAACATGAATCAACGTCCGAGTCCTGTGATAGCTAAGCACTTTCACTAAGCTGACAAAAATTGATAAAGGAAAGATCTATATCCCTTTACAAACATGTCTTAAATTTACAACCGTTAGTTTTATATGATGTATATTTCTCACATGTATTTATATGTTTTGCGATTCATACAAGCAATGTGCCCCTCTGTCGGTACACCCTGACAGCAGGTGTTCCTTAGTTATTACAAAATATGAATGTATACTGTTATGCTCAGGGTTACATTATTAGTTATGTAACTAATAATGTTATTTAAGTATTAGTTATGTTTACAGGCAAGTTGTTCTCTATTGGAAGATATGTGATTCCTGCACAGGTCACTGTTTCTCATGGAAATTTTTTTCTCAAGGTTTTAATAACGCAACTTTGAAGTGTTTTTGGAAGACTTAAGGTGCGTACACACTTCCAATTTTTATCGTTCCAATCGAACGACGAACGATCGATTGGGCAAAAAATCGTTCGTAAAAAAGTAACCAACGACGCCGACGAACGAGGAAAGTCGCTGGAAACGAACGACCGGACCGGCGGATCGGATTGGACGACGATCGTTGAACATCGTTCGTGTGTACGGTCGTTCGTTGATCGTCCATGTTCAGAGCATGCGTGATGAACGAACGTCCGTTCACTTTCCTGTCGTGCACATAGTTCCTCTATCGCTTAAACGATCGTATCTATTGTGTGTACAATATCTACGAACGATCGTGTCGTTACCTCTATGTGCAGTATCGGTGTTATACGATCGTTCATATATATCGTGCAGGAACGTTCGTCGTTCGTTTTCCGACGATAATAATTGGAAGTGTGTACGTAGCTTTATGGCCATTGGTTGGGATGGCTGCAGTCCTTATTTTGGTATTACACCACCACCTTATTTTGGTATTAAGGCAGATGCTTTACAAATCAAGCCTCCATGACAACCCCTATGTATTGTTCTTTTTTTACCAGTGTTTGAAAAGCAACAGTCCTCCTTATAAATTACCTTTTTGGAATGTAGCAGGCTTGAATAGTCCCCAAAAGCACAAGAGGGTATTGGTACATCTTAAAAAACAATCCCCAGATGTAGTGTTTCTACAAGAGAAACATTGGAAGGAGGGCCAGGCCTTGTTGCTCAGAGCCCTGTGGATTGGTGACATGATTTACACTGTCCATTAAACCAAGGTGAGAGGAGTGATGCTTTTATTTGATAAAAACTTGCCATACAAAATAATTTTCACTAAACTGGATCCCGATAGTAGGTATTTATTTGTACTAGTAGAGATTGCGGGCACTACTTATACTTTTTGTTCTGTATATGCTCCTGATAACAAACTTCAAACAAATTAATATTAGACCTGACCCTTCCACTTCTGAAAAAAAGAGCCTATTTTTGCAAATCCCCTTGTTGAATGAGTGGCGCCTCTTTCACCCAACTGAGAAGGACTACACATGTTACTCCAAAGCCCACTCCACATTCTCTAGAATTGATTTTCTGTTGGCGACGGAAGGCCTGCTCCCAGGCATTCAGGATATTTCTATTGGTAATTTTACACTTTCAGATCACACCCCCCTGACTCTCCAATTGCAATTGCAACAGCCTTTCAGGAAAACATTCCTGTGGAGATTTCCAGCTTATCTGTCTAAGTCTTCCTCCTTATGGCTTCCTCCTTGGGCCTATCTTTAGTCCCATTGGGCGGAGGGACTAGATGATAACCTGCAACATAGGGATGCTCCAGTTCTGCTGCGGCGCACTATGAAAGCTATTATGAGAGAATAATTTGACATTTGTAGCACAGCACAACCAGGAATACTACGGACAGTATAATGCTCTTCATGAACAGGTCACGCAAACATATAAAGCATATCTTCAGTATTATGATTTCGAGTGTAAACACAAGCTCCTTATACTAAACATAAATTCTATAGATGGGTAAATAAAATAGGTACTGGGCTATCCAGATTGGCTAACTCACTGGGCCTGAAACGTCATATCTTGAGAGCAAAAGATCCATCCTCTACGTCGCATTGAGATATTTTAAAGACTTTTGAAAAATATTATCAAAAGCTATATACTGCCCAAAAAGCTCAACCTGACTTGCTTCAACGCTTACTAGAAAAGACTAAATTATCAAAACTATCTGCGACTTGCAGAGAGAAGCTTAATGCCCCAGTGTCAGAACCGCACAATTAGTATTTTGGCTTCTAAAAAAAAAAGTCGGTCCTAATAGATTTTCTGTGGAATTTTCTAAATTTTAGGGTCTGAAATAAGCCCCTTGTTTGCAGAAGTTTATAACAAAACATTATCCCATCATACTCCTTTCTCAGATTTCAATGAAGCCTATACTACGGTAATTCCTAAACCTGGCAAAGATCCTGACTTACTTACCTTTTACAGACCAATCTCATTATTGAATTGTGATTACAAGATCCTAGCTAAATTTATGGCAAACAGGCTACCGACTTTTCTATCTGCTGTATTAACTAAACATCATTTGGGTTTTGTGCGCAATAAACACTCCACCATTGGGATTTGTGCGGCTATTGCAGCTTTGGTACAAACCACTAGGCCCCATAACTGCAAATCCATGCTATTAAGTTTAGATGCGGAAAAAGCATTTGACAGAATAGAATGGCCTCTTCCTAATGCGATATTATCAACTAGAGCTTTTGGATGTAGGTTTTCTCACTACATTCAATATATATATCAAAATCCATCCTCCAAACTATATATTATTGGTAATATAAAATAAATAATATATAATAATATCTTAATATTTATCAGTACCCATCATATTGTCTAGAGGAACTAGATAAGGTTGCCCCCCCTTCCCCAATTTTATTTAATTTGGCTTTAGTCCCTCTTCTTCAACTCTTAGAAGATTTATCTGAATTTAAAGGCATCCAAGTGGGATCGCACACCCTTAAAATCACTGCTTTTGCAAATGACTATATCTAACCCAAGACACTGCTTAACATCTATTTTAAATCAAATCACCCAATATGGTTCTGTATCAGGTTATAACATTAATCTTGAAAAATCCAAAGCCTTGTATCTAACAAAATTTTTGAGACCCAGTTGAGTAGGGACTACCCATTTATATGGTGTAAAGAGAAAATACAGTACTTAGAAGTGCAAATTACCAAAATCCCCCACAAACTGTTTTCTCAAAATATAGAACAGATTTTTAGAGCTCTTAGTGAGCAATTGCATAATTGGTCCAAACCAATGCTCTCATATGTAGGGAGGATTAGTTTAGTAAAAATTATTTTCTTCCCCAGACTGACTTCTGTATCTTCTCCAATCTTTACCCTTAGTAATCAAAAAATCAGACCTCAAGACTATTTACAAATTATTTTCTAAATTTATATCGGGATGGGGGGGGGGGGGGTGTAAATGTGCCAGACTGAGTTAATGTGTTTTTCAACAACCAACCAGGAATGGAGGAGTAAATTTTCCTGACATTGAATTATATAATGCTGCTTTTATTCTGCTATACATCAAAGATTGGTTATATAATACTTGTATATATGCTGATTCTGTACTAGACCAACAATTTGTACCTAATATTAATTTAAAGTAGGTTTTACATATGCATAAGGAATTACTCCCTGAGGAGGTTACATCAAATCGGTTATTGTTCTCATGTTGATCAATATGGCATAGGATTAGGGGAAAAACATCTTTTGAATTGTCACTCTTCTCTTTTTTTGCCGTATTAGGGTAATCTGGACCTTTCACACTTATCCCATTTTTCTTTGTTACAGTAGTGGCCGACTTTTCACACTTTAATGATTAAATCACTGGTGGATGGGAGCACAAAGCGACCCAAGAATTATTAAGGGAAGCTGAAATGTGTTAGCTATTCTCTTCCTAGTGGCCAAAAAAACGATCTTACATAAATGGTTAGACTCACATCCACCGACACTCAGGCTTTTTAAGGAGAAATTAGAATATGTTTTCAGAATGGCCTGGATTGAAGAATCTCTGGATAAAGAAACTAAGGTTGCAAATTTTTTGAAACATGGGAACCTTACATAGAGGCTCTGATTTAACAAGAAAATACGCAGAAGCTCGACGTGCGTATTTACGCGTCGATATACGAGGCGTTTTTCTGCGGCCCGAAGCCAAGTACTAGTACACGCGCCTTCACTTGCCAGCCGGATTCCTGCCTTGATAAATGAGCAATAGGAGTCTTGAATCCCCCAATTAAGGCGATTAGTTTGCAGCTGCGCAATTAAGGAGGACTTGTTAAGCTCTGTCAATAGTGAGGTCATAACAATTAATTAGCGCACACCTGCTCCCTGTTCTGTGCAGATCTACAGTCCATTACAGGTCAGTTTGAATCTATAACGCTTCATCTTCTTTTGGGTAAGTGCTACTTTTTTATGTTACATTGTACTCATTCACAAAATTAATTCATTTACTGTTACATTTGTTGCACTGTTTTCACATTTTTTGGTTTGCTTTGCAACACTGCAAACTAATTTATATTAAGCTGTATATATACTAGTTAACACTTCATAATATGTCATCACACAATAGTATGAATTGTAAAAAAATGGTCACCAAGCATTTGTGATCTAATTAAAATATTTCATTGTAGTTTGGCTTGATAGAAATCAAATATTTGAAAAAAGGATTGTTGCCAAAAAACATTTAGTGATTTCACTTGTGTGTGTGTATGTCAAAATACATTTACATACATATAAATACATATGCATTTTCATTATTACTATTTAACTTGACTGGTTTGTGGGGGGGTCATCAAGTAAGTTTGATTGGATGTTATGCATTGATGTGACTTTGTAATCCTCATTATTGTTAGTTTCATCTTTTGCTGCAATGTTTTTGTGCTTGGTTTGTAATGACAGTTTCTGTTTAGCAAATCTTCTGCAATGTTTTGTCATTTTATAAACCAATATTCAGTACAAAAGTCTGCTTGGTTTCCACTCCAAAATGCTACTTGAACCCCCTTGTTTGCCTTTGTCCTATTTTCAAAGTCACATTGTCACATATTGGTATTTGAACATATTAGGTACATATTTAATTTAGGAATAAATTGCCATGTTTTTTCTTTCTTTGTTTTTTATTTAAATTTTATTACTCTGACATTTGCTCTCATGTTGATTTGCTGCCACACAACTCCTCTGTTAATTTGTGGTAGCGTTATAGGTTTGCTGTCATTGAGCTGTGCTGCCTGATCTTAGCCGTATCTTATACAAACACACTTCCACTTCCTGTCCAAACTGTTTTCAATTAGTTGTCCAGCTGAGTTGCATACTCATTCTAACACACCAAATCTGTACTATATTGCACTCTGCCCCAGTTGGCAGAGTGCAATATAGTGTTTTTGTAAAGTGTCACATAAAGGTCCAGCTCTTACACAAATAGGTCTGCTATTTCATTTCCCAAACGCTTATTGTGCTTGCTTTGACCTAAACTCCTAGGTTGGTTTGTAACCCAAACATGAAGTGCTGAAATATGTAATGCATGCATTGTAAACATATGTAAATACTCATGCGCAAAGACATTAGCAATAAATTCATCCCTGACTCGACGGCCCTCTCCTGTGCTTTGGGAGCTGGAGGCGGGTTGGTGCACCTCTGGCTCGAGTTCCTGTGCATGCACTCATGATTTTCTTGTTAGGATCACAGACTATTTTTACATTCAGCGAATAATATCGCTTCCGGTTGCGAAAGGCAATTTCCTGCAGTTTAGGGGCCTAAATTGCCACATGGGTGCGATCGATGGCCCCCAAAACATTAGGAAATCCTGCTTGCCTGAAGAAATCCACCTTTACCTTTCTCCACTCCTGAGCTGTTTGAGGAAACTGATTATATAGTGGGGCAAGGTCCACAATGGCATTTATGACCTTCATAAAAACCCTGGAAACTGTAGGCTTAGTCCACAAATTAAGGCTGAGGAGGTTTGAAAGGAACCCCTTCCTAAAATATAGAGAGTGGCAAAAAGTCTGGTCATTCCTGGCACTGACTGGCTTCTCTTGGTTTTTGGAGCAATTTTATCTTCCAGCAAGCTGTACAGGTCATGGATGACCTGGCGGGACAGGCAGAAACGCCTTTTGACATCCTGGTTATGTAAATTATCCAGGCGGCTACGCTCCAAGAAAACACGTGGCTCCTGGACCCGTCGCAAAGTTGAAGGCTGCTTCTCGGGTTGTTGTTGCTGCTCCTCCTCAATATCCTCCTCCATGACAACAACAAGCACAATCCTCGCCCACCGCACATTTGAGTGCGCATGAATGTGTGCACATACCGTGCATAAACGTGCGCACGTACTGTATTCCTATAAATTTTCACAGGGCTTCTTAGCTATTTTGCATGCAAACCAAAAATTTACAAACCAAAACAAAAACCACACAAACCAGAAGACTGGTACAAGAAAAACTAAAAGTAAGAATACAGCGTTTACTTTATTCTTCCAAAAAATGTTTTTGGTGTGTTGTCCCATAACTGTTTTATTTTTTTCCTTCTAGTAACATGAAGCCAAGAAGAATGGCCACCACCAACACCACTACTGCTGCATCTGGCCCCGCCACCACCACCGTCGCTGCTGCTGCTGCTGGCCCCGCCACCACCACGCCAGGGTCTTCAGTCCATAGACCAACAGGCAGCTCCCTCAGGCCAGCTAGGTTGCTTTGTGAAGCAGGCCAAGTAATATCTAGGCTCCTGGGTCCTCAACCTGGCAGCTCAGCCGGTTTGAGCTGGACCAGGGATTCTGCTTCCAATGCAACCAGCTTCATTACTGAGCAAATTGCACCCGTCATGGAGTCCTACATACAACATTTTCCATGACTCCATGGGGGCTTGGACTCCCAGACCTCCCATGCTGTAAGGCAGGGACTCTGGGAAGAAATTGCCAGGAGTGTAAATGCAGTGGGCAGTACACAACGGACCATTACCCAGTGTCAAAAACATGTGAGTGACATCTTCAGATGCGTCAAAAGGCTCCTGGGCACAGAGACTGGAAGGAGTGGGACCTATCCTAAACAACTCGTGCAGCATCTCAGGGAGTACGAAAGATTGGCATTGCCATTCATCGGGCTGGAAGCGGTGGTGGGAAGGACTACCGGGATGACTCCGATGCTTGGCAACCATGTAAGTTCAATCCTTTTACATTACTTAATTACAAATGTAATTTATTTTTTAATTTTTTGGGGATTGCAACAGTTTAGTCATTAGTATTGAGAACAAAATAGGACTGTGTTTTTACTTATTTATGTTTGGGGTGAAATATGAGATCACTTTTTTAAAATTACCTCTTTAGTGTATTTTTACCTTCTTTTGACTTGCATCAACAATGTGTGTATTTCATTTTTTTACAATAGTAGGTCCTGAGATGCAGCTGTCCCCTCCTGCCCTCTGTGCTCGGGGTGATGTGGATGATGAGGATGTCACTTTGCATCGTGATGACACTGGACTTCCTCCTTGTAAGATGAACCTTAATAATTATTATTATTATTACACAGTATTTATATAGCGCCATCATATTACGCAGCACTGTACAAAGTCCATAGTTATGTCACTAGCTGTCCCTCAAAGGAGCTCACAATCTAATATCCCTACCATAGTCATATGTCATTAATGTAGTCTAAGGTCAATTTTTAAGGAGAAGCCAATTATCCTAACTGCATGTTTTTTGGGACGTGGGAGGAAACCGGAGTACCCGGAGGAAACCCACACAGACACGGGGAGAACCTGCAAACTCCATGCAGATAATGTCTTGGCTGGGAATCGAACCTAGAACCTAGCGCTGCAAAGGCAAGAGTGCCAACCCCTCTGCCACCTTCATGGTATATCTTGTATGACATTGTGCACGTGTCTCTAATCATGTTTATACCCAGACTCATGTCTAATATGAGTGATTATTTCACACATTTTTTGCTCTGGGAGTGTTATGTTTTGTGGTTATATTTGTGGTGAACCGATCAATCCAAATGAACTTGGGTTAGAGTCAAGCTCACTCTTTTTCATTTTTGTGCTTTATTTAACAGATCACCATCTACAGGAGGAGGTCGTTGATCCACTGCAAAGAAGCCTGGAGGAGAATACAGGTAATTTGGTGTGTGTGTGTTCAGCCTTCCAAAAGCTAAATAATAACCTTCGATCTTTCTATAATATATCTATATCTATCTATCTATCTATATATATATATATATATATGATTTGTTAAGTTTTCTTTATTTTGGGATGTGTTGAGGGGATGAACCTTTCCCAATGTGTTCCATTTGTGTTTTTTGTTTAGGGTCCCTCAGGTGGACATTTACCACAAGAAGAAGAGGAGACACCTGAGGTTTCCGTAAGTAACCCATGTTTAATGTTTAGGATTCAGAATAAAGGTGTCTAACATTTTGTTTAACATTTGTTGATGTTCCAATGTCAGGAATGTCAATGTCTGCATAATGTTATGGTGACCCACAAAGTAATGTGATATTGTAGTCATTTTTTATTTTCCCTTTATAGCAACCAGTGGATGCAGGTGGATTGGGTAAACCCAGTGTGGGCAGCCAGCTTCTAAGCCTCACTCAGAGGCTGGTTGGCCATTTTGATAGAGTAGTGGAGTCAAGGATGTCTGCCCCAAGTTCAAATAATTTGGAACAGGTCCTTACGCTCCTACATGAAAACCTCAATCAAAATTGCCAGGACCGAGAATGTAACCAACAACATCTGGCGGCCATGAATCGTCTGATAGAATCGGTCCAAGAACAATCGGCCACTTTGGGTGCCTACATGTTCAGAGTTGACCATCTCTGTAACATGTTAAGTGAATCCCTGGGCCAACAATCTCAGCTAAATCAGACGATTATTCACAGGCTAGGTTGGTAAATCCCAATATGTCCTGCTGGCCCCACCCCTTGCAGAGCAGCCAGCGCCGTCCTTCTCCCCGGCTCCTTCCTTCTCCCCGGCTCCTGTGTGCCTGTGGCCTGGCCACCTCCACCTCCTGGCCTCCCACTCTGTGCCCCTGCTAGCCTAATTTGTGCCCCTGCCCGCCCAATTTGTGCCTGTGCCGCTGGCCACCCATCTCGTGCTCCTATTGGTGTGGGCTGCACCCGTAACCGGGCTGTTGAAGTGGCCCTTGGCTATGCCTGGTCTGAGCAAAGTATGTAGATGACATTCTTCACATTCTTCCTGTCATTCTTCACTCAATTTTTTCTGGACTCCATGAAATCTACAGTGTGGGTTTGAGTCGGGATCCTATGTGAAGAGGTTTGTTTGTATAAGATAGCTTATTCTCTATTTTGTGTTTGCCCAAAATCCACAGGTTAGTGACCCTCGCAATTTGACACTTTACCAATCTAAGTTTCTTTTGATATGGCCCAAGTATGCTGCAAATGCAGTTTTGCTATCTAATCCCCGAAGTATGTCCCAGTTTGTAAATTTGTCAAAGTGATTCTAATCAAGTATGAAGTCTAAGCTTAACAAGTATACTATACAAGTATTGCTGTGTAATGACCTTAAAAAAGCTAACACATAAACAGATAAATGTGCTTGTTAATAGGTCAACTACTTTTCTCTTGGTTTAAATTACATACTAAGGTAATCAGCTGTGTATTCTATGCCAAATGTATTCTTCAATGATGTTACATTTACATATACTTTGAAGAGGACATATCTAACATACCATACCCTGTTACTTTTAAGGTCACAGGATATTTTGAAAATAAAGTGACCAATGCAGGAATGGAGCAAACTCAGCCAAGCTGCAAAACAGGTTGGTGTAGGATAAGAGCATGTTCAATATTTTATGGTTTAAACAACCATTGTGTAAAAACTAAGGTTTATTTTTTTGTATTTTTAGGGATGGAATTGGATTGGCCAGGCTGGAAACAGATTTTAAATGTGCACTTGAAAGAAAATAAAATAACATTCACAAAATCTGGCTTATAGTTTTTTAACCAATGTTTTTTTTTAACCCCCCCCCCCATACCTGTAAATGTGCAAAACCCAACAAATATAAAAATATAACAATATACCACAACACTTTTTTAAAGACATATGTACAAAATTTTTTACTTTTAAAAGTGGTACCGCCTATACCGCGGTATACCCCGAAAAGGGGCCATCCTGAGCCGGGCGATCCTCCTGTGCAGCCAATACAGGCCATCCTGTCTACTTCCTGGCGCGTGAAGAAAAAACAAATAATATATTACCCGGAAGAGTTTGATCAAAACATTTTTAATAAGTACAGTCCTTGTAAAAACCAAACAAATGAAAATATCAACTTACCAGGAGGATGTCTGCCATGTCGCCGGGGTTGGGGTGGCAGTGGTGGTGGTGGTGGGGTGCTTGGAACCTCCTCAGGAGGGCTGGCTGCCTCCATTGATGTGGAACTGGCTGTGTTTGTGGAAGGAGACCAAAAAAATAAGAGAGGTAATTACTGACCAAATGTAACAGTATAATATACAGCTAGTTCTTAAATTGCACAGTGCTAAAGAATTCAAGTTGTCATCTCATCTGACTGGTTTGTTGTTTACACCGTGCCAAACAAGAAAGAAAGGTTATTCCTGGGGTCAAGCTAATTATGGCTATGGATCTAAAGTGATGCAGTTTTTTGGCAATGAAAGTTGTGAGTTTTCACAAGGGGCAAACTTGGCTAAGTGACATATAACTTTTGTCTTCTGTTAAAAGCTGCCTAGACATGAAGCTAGTCATACACTCCTAATGATACTTGATGGAGCTAGGCCTAACAAACTATCTCCTAGTTTATATTCATGGTTTTAAAGGAATGTTCACAATATCTAAAATGGAGAAATACTTACATTCAGATGAGGAACTTGTGTCCTGTAGAGGAGGTGCTGGCAAGGGCGCTCCACTAGCTGTAGATAAAAAATGAACACTATAAGTAAAAGTGTGTGGGCAGGACTAAAGTAGGTTTGTAAGGTTAGTTGGGGTGAAAATATTAATGCAGAACTTCTAACTGATACTTTTTGCCTACGTCCAAAAATACTGAGCAAACATTTGTCAGTACAACTAGGGACAACTAAACAACTCATGTCTATTTTTCTTCATGCTAGCCAACAACCTAGAAAGAACCTTCATTTGATGCATGAATAATGACTGGAAGCTACATGAAATCATGCTAGATCTTTCTTTGTATTTGTAACAAAAAATAATGAAAGTAGTGTGAGAATGTGTGGAATTGCAACATGTGTTACAAAAGTTGATTCTAAGGTTAGCTTAAAGGCAATCTCCTCGGCCTCAGCCGCCTCATTTCCTTCATCAGAGGACTCTGGCTGTTGATGTTGGCTCCTCCTCCGGGGATGGCTCCTCCTCCCCTGGAGATGGCTCCTTCTTGGCAGATGGCTTCTCCTCCGGTAATGACTCCTCCTCCCCCGGGGATGGCTCCTCCTCCCCTGGAGATGGCTCCTTCTTGGCAGATGGCTTCTCCTCCGGTAATGACTCCTCCTCCCCCGGGGATGGCTCCTCCTCCTCAACATCCTGGGGGACGGTCAGTCGCCTGTAGTAATATATAGGAAGTGAAAAACAAACAGTTCTAGGCTAAACAATACTACTTCACACAAACAGCAAACATTCTAAAACACAACCCCTTAACAAGAGGAGAAGACAAAATGCAAAACTTACCAGACAGGATGCGGTCCCCCACTTTGCCTACTAAATCAGCCCTCCTCTGCTTTAGGTCGCTCCAGGTGTGTTGTATTTGGGCCACAGTTGGCCACATACCTGCAGGGGTCCAGAGCCTGTCTGCAAGCCTCTCCGAAATCCTTAGCTTGTCAAAAATCGACCGCTGCTGGTCATACTGCCGCATAAACATTGTCTAAAGAAAAAGAGAAACAAAATGTGAGTTATTTTGACAACAACCAAACATCTCTTACAAACCAAAAAAGAGATCACTGATTGATTGATTTATTGGCTGATTGATTGATATATTTCTGTTGCAAATTGACATAGTTTGGGTGCAATTGTAAACTGTTTGTTAATATTGTGTGTAGATATATATGGGTATACTATTACTATTACTAAGAAGCTTCCGGTTGCCACCCCACTAGGCTTATTCCTAGTTATCCAATTGTAAAAACAATAGTTGTGCACCTAGATGTAAACTAGTTTTAGTGAAGCATTAGTAAATGCCAGACATACATACATACAATCTAGGGGAAAAATGTAAGCACTGTTGCATTAGGACAGGTAATGCAGCACATGTGGATTCATTTTGTTGACACGGGAAAAAAAAACCCAAAAAACAAACCAAAAACGTGTATAAATACAAAACACAGGAATTTCTATGTGAGGCAGTAGAATGATGTGCCTTCACCAAAATCAGGATTGTGGTCTCTGCTATCCAGAGGACATTCTACCAGAAGGCTTCCACTGTCCTCCGGACAAAGAAAGTTAATTTCCAACCTTGCCTGATAGCGAGGAGGCTAATTAGTGCTCTTCAAATGATCTATCTCTGATTAAGCTTAATGGGGTAGAATCATGAAGATTTTTACAAACCGTATATACACACATCAAAATATGTGCATGTACATAGTTGTCAACAGCCAGCTTTAGGTGTGTGGACCTCTCCCCAGCTCTCATCTGCAGCTCTAATCCATTGAAAGAACAATAGAGGATGCTCCATCCGTGCAGAGGATTCCAGCTGCCGATAAGAGCTGGGTAGTGAGAACAGCGCAGCTAGAATGAGATGGGGACACAGGCTGTCCCTCCCCCATTCTAAAGCTGTGCTGTGGCTTCTATATAAGAAAATACTTGGTAAAATATATCCACTGTGTATGTGTAACGACATCATGGGCACAGTGTGATTGATAGCTGTTTGTATGAATTCTGCATGTCATTATTATTATTATTATTATTAATAAATATTATATTATTAATAAATATTAATTATTTATTATTAATAATAAACAGGATTTAAATAGCGCCAACATATTATGCAGCGCTGTACATTAAAAAGGGGTTGCAAATGACAGGCTAATACAGACAGTTATACAGGAGGGGAGGACCCTGCCCCGAAGAGCTTACAATCTAGTAGGTGGGGGAATTTATACACAATAAGATGTGAAATATGTAGTGGTGGGAAGTAGTGATGGTTTCAAAAGGCAGATGGGAAGACATGGGGAAGATGGGAAGGCAAGTTTGAAAAAAAAAAAGGTTTTGAGTGCTCTTTTAAATGAGCAGAAAGTAGGAGCAAACCGAATAGGACGAGGAAGACCATTCCAGAGAGTTGGGGCAGCTCTAGAGAAGTCTTGTACCTGTGCGTGTGATGTGGTTATGAGTGAGGAAGTCAGTAGTAGGTCATTGGAGGAGCGGGGAGAGTAGCTTGGGGAATACTTTTTTACCATTTCAGAAATGTAAGTGGGACAATGGAGGGATTTAAAGGGAAAGCACAGGAGCTTGAATTTGATACTAAGGTGAAATGGAAGCCAGTGTAGAAATCTGCAAAGAGATACAGCAGAAGAGGAGCGGTGGGAAGGATGGAGGAGTCTGGCTGCAGCATTCATAAAAGATTGTAGAGGAGAGAGTCGGGTTAGTGCAATACCAGAGAAGAGGATGTTACAGTAGTCCAGACGAGAGATGATAACAGCATGTACAAGGAGTTTTCAGGTTTAGGGGGACAGGTAGGGCTGGATTTTGGAGATGTTGCGTAGGTGAAAGTGACAGGACCTGGAAATGTTCTGAATATGGGGGTTAAATGAGAGAGCAGAGTCAAAAGTGACACCAAGACAACATGCTTGAGGGGAGGGCCGAATAACAGTGTTGTTAACAGTTAGAAATATGTCAGGGGGGGATTTGGAATTTGAGGGGGATGATGACGAGTTCTGTTTTATCCAGGTTGAGCTTCAAAAATCGGTCAGACATCTATGATGAGATGGCTGACAGGCAGCGTGAGACCTTATCCAGACTGAGGGAGACAGGTCGGGGGTGGACAGATAGATTTGAGTGTCATCACCATACAGTTGATACTGTAAGCCAAAGGAGGATATGAGACTACCGAGAGAGGAGGTGTACAAAGAAAAGAGAACCGGTCCAAGGACTGACCCTTGGGGAACACCAACAGGGAGGAGAGTGGGCGAGGAGGAGTTACCATTAAAAGAAACTTGAAAGAAGCGATCAGACAGATAGGAAGCAAACCAAGAGAGAGCAGTGTCACTGATGCCAATGGAGCGATCAACAGTGTCAATGGTGATTTTTGAGAGGGCGGGGGTTAGGGATGCAAGGCAGTTTGAGAAAAGGTTGTGGTCAAGGTTACGGATATCTCTCTGCCGTCGACCAGGTCGGGGATGTATCAAGGGAGGGCAAGAGTTCGATAGGTTAAAGGTGATAAAGTTGTAATCAGAAAGGGGAAATGGTGAGTTGTCAAGGAGAGTGAGGTTGCAGAGTTATGAAACTACCAGGTCTAAAGTGTGTCTGGCTATGTGTGTGGGGCCATTGATGTTCTGAGTGAGTCCAAATGAGGAGGTAATGGAAAGCAGTTTGGCTGAGGAGGGAAGGTTGGGGTCATCCATTGCAGCATTAAAGTCACCAAGGATGGGGGTGGGCAGATCTTGGGAAAGAATGTGTGGGAGCCAGGATGCAAAGTGATCCAAAAATTGTGATACTGGGCAAGGGGGCGGTAGACAACAGCAACAATGAGGGGTAAAGAGCTAAAGAGACGGACAGAGTGGATTTCGAAAGAGGTGAAAATAAGAGAGGGTGGGGGAGACCCACACCACCCCCTACTTTGTTGCCAGGTCTAGGGGTATGTGTAAAATGCAGACCTCCATAGAAGAGAGCAGCAGCAGAGGCACAGTCAGAGGAGGAAAGCCAAGTTTCAGTGAGAGACAGAAAGTTCAGGGATTTAGAAAGGAGAAGGTTGTGTATGGAGGTTAATTTATTGCCAACAGATTGGGCATTCCATAGACTGCCACAGAGAGGGGGTAAGGACTTATGGGTAGGGTGAATAGGGATGAGGTTAGGAGAAGGAAGTGTCTTGCTGAGTGTATATGGAAAGTGGAGGCTGTGTGGGGGACCAGGGTTGGATGAGATATCACCAGAGAGTATCAGTAGGGAAAAAGGTGCAGGAGCACAGAGAAATAAGGAGAGTGAAGGAGCAGAGAGACAATGAGTTATCAGACTCGGGAGGACAGGGAGTAGTGCCAACAAAGAGAAAGCAGGGTGAATAATACATTTTTACAGATAATTGTGAACCATATGCGTACAATAAACAATGTGGCAAACTGAACTCCAGGAGAAGCAGTCTAGTAATATGGCTGAGTTCCAGGAGTGCGATTGATGATTCAGTCAAAGAGATGGTTTGATGAGATACCATCAGAATGGCAACAGCAGAGGATGTGTGAGAGTCCAGGTGGATTAATCAGTCCAAAGGCAGGAGTTGGGAGTGGTAGACCAAAATGATATGTGTAAATCTGTTCCAATTCCTGTGTCAATTCCCTGGATTAATTCCCATTTTGACCAGGGTCCCAACGTGACCTTGCCTGATGTTTAAATAGAAGTGCTTTGGGCCCTGATTATGGATGGACTATCTTGCAGCCTTACAGCTCTGTGTACAAGCACAGAGGACACTCATAGATAATAGTCCCAAAATATCTCCAAATTCTCAGCCCACCAGATTTCAAGCATTTAAAGATATGGGGATCCCAATTGCAAATACTATTAAAAATCCTACATTGAGAATGCATTTTCCAAACAAAGTGCACATAGGAGTCCTTCAATGAAAAAGTGGACCCCTGGGGCCACTTACATAGCAAGGAGCAAGTGCCCCCCCACTTGAACCTTCATTTTCTGGCTTATGCACCTCACCTTTTCCAATAAATTGGGGTTCCTTGAAATGTAGGTATAAATTTTGGGGTAAAACCCCGATTCTCCATGCTGGGTAAGGGGCAGGGGGGAGCATAAATGGGCCTTTTCGCTTTTTACCTCCTAGATGTACTAGCTTTTTAAACAGCAACAACCTTCAAGAAATGTGGTTGAGTAGAAGCTAGTAGGATCCTCAAAATTTCAAGTTGTTACAAACAAGGGTTTAGGACTGAAGGATTAAAGACGGTGAGTTCTTAGGCTGAGGAATATGAGAAGTAGGAATATGAGAACATGATGCAAACAAACACATTTAAATGTGCAAACATGCATGATGCATAAAAACACATTTAAATGTGCAAACATGCATGATGCATAAAAACACATTTAAATATGCAAACATGGACAAACATGTATGCCTATGCAACTAAACCCCCCCCCCCCCGCTAAAACGTTAAAAAAAATCGCTTACCTGAATGATTAAGTGCAGGTCCCTCTCTGCAAAAAATGGGCGTGGCATGATGAGAACGCATTTTTTACTAATAGAACAGTTCACACGCACATAGTGGTTACATTACACTGAGTTTTAATAAGCCAATGTGCTGTTTTTAGCCAGTCAAACAAATCATAGAAGGGAATTGCTTAAATAAAAACATATAGAATTTTTTAATTAGAAGTCCTGGGACATAGTAAAGGAGATCACAAAAACAAACCCCACAAACAAAAATTTCAAAATTTGGACAAAAATTTAAATATAATAAATATAATAAATATAAAATAATAAAAAATAAATAATAATAAATAAATATATTATAAAAAAATCTTCCACTCCTTTTTTGTTTTTTCTTCAATAGCTGTTTACTGATGTACAAATCTAAAGCAGAAAATGTAGGTTCAAGTGAGGGGACACTTGCTCCTTGCTTTGTAAGTGGGCCCGAGGACTGACTTTTTCAACTAAGGACTCCTATGTGCACTTGCTTTGGAAAAAGCATTCTCAATGTAGGATTTTCCATAGTGTTTGTGTTTTCTATAGTGTTTGTAGTTGGGATCCCCTCCCAGCTTCACACTGCCCAGCGCTTATCTGCAGCTAAAAATCCTCTGTACGGATGACAGCTGAGAATGGAGCGTCCTCTATTGTTCTTTCAATGGATTAGAGCTGCAGATGAGAGCTGGGTAGAGGTCCACACACCTAAAGTTGGCTGTTTACAACTACGTACATGTAAATATTTCGATGTCTGTATATACGGTTTGTAAAAATTTTCATGATTCTACCCCATTAAGCTCAATCAGAGATAGATCATTTGAAGAGCACTAATTAGCCTCCTCGCTATCAGGCAAGGCTGGAAATTATCTTTCTTTGTCTGGAGGACAGTGGAAGCCTTCTGGTAGAATGTTCTCTGGATAGCTGAGACCACAATCCTGATTTTAGTGAAGGCAGATCATTCTACTGTGTCACATAGATATTCCCGTGTTTAGTATTTATCCACTTTTGGTATTTAATTTTTTTTTCCTGTGTCAACAAAATAAATCCACATGTGCTGCATTATCTGACCTAATGCAACGGTGCTTACATTTTTCCCCTAGATTGTATGTATGTATGTCTGGCACCTACTAATGCTTCACTAAAACCGGATACACAGAATTTACATCTAGGAGCACAATTATTGTTTTTACAATGGTTTAACTAGGGTTAAGCTTAGTGGGGTGGCAACCGGAAGCTTCTTAGTAATAGTAATAGTATACCCATATACATCTACACACAATATTAACAAACAAACAGTTTACAATTGCAAACAAACTATGTCAAATTACAACAAAAATTTCGCAATCAATCAGTGATCTCTTTTTTTTGTTTTTAAGAGGTGTTTGATTGTTGTCAAAATAACTCACATTTTGTTTCTCTTTTTCTTTAGACAATGATTCTGCGCCGGTATGACCAGCAGCGCTCTATTTATGCCAAGCGCCGGATTGCGGAGAGGCTGGCAGACAGGCTGTGGACCCCTGCAGGTACGCCCCCAACTGTCGCACAGATACAACATGTTTGGAGCGACCTCAAGCAGAAGAGGGCCGATTTAGTCCACGAAGTGGGGGACCTCATCCAGTCTAGTAAGTTTTGTCTTCTCCTCCTATTAAGGAGTGGTGTTTTAGAATGTTTGTTGTTTGTGTAAAGTCGTATTGTTTAGCCTAGAACTGTTTGTTTTTTACTTCCTATATTTTACTATCCTTAACCTCCTGAGCGTTACACTGAGGTCTAGATTTCTGTACCAAAAGTGATCCACTGTTTTTCATGAAATTTTTTTTTAAATTGTAGACCTGTAACTTACAGAAATATGTCCGAACAGGGGTTCTAGTAGATATTATGAATATAAAAAATGTTCGGCTCACCGAGGTGCTGAGCCACAAATGTCTGGTGACATGAAACACGTCCATGTCTGTTGGATTCAAAGCTGGTGACAGTACCACATTCCTAATATTCGCTGCAACATCATTTCAGGAAAATTGGACAGGGCCACACTGGCAGAGTTCCACCCACTGTATGTGATTGACATGCACTTCTACTTACGGTTCAAGCTGCTCTCCGGGGTTAAAAAATGCCACCCACTCAAATCAGCTGGCTCATCGGAAGTAAAGGAAGAGCAGGAAGAGGCTCTGAGACGGAGCGGGGACCGCATTGGTAACGCATCCAGAGTTGGGAACTGGGCAGGCGGCTTGCTCCTTCACAGGGCCCAACACCTCCTCCTCATGCTGTAACTGATGCCGCCTGCAGAGTTCCCAACTCTGGATGCCAGTTACCAAAGCAATGCCCGCTCTGTCTCAATGCCCACCGCCTCCTCCTACTGCTGCTCTGCCTGTACTCTGAAGCCTGTGTATGGCTTGTAACGGAGCGGTGAAACCTGGTGGCTAATTTTTGGACCAGAGGAACCCCCTCATGTCCCCCTCTGGCTGTACTCGGATACCGTGTAAAATCCGGTATGTTCCCTTGGCCGCCCCATAAAATAGCCTTGCCAGCAACAGAAAAAAGACTTCCTTATTTTATTTTTACTTGTACAGTGTTGTGCAGAGATAGGAGAGTCTTGACATGTCTTTTTAAATGTATTTATAAGCTGTAGAAGCTCTCCACCGACCCAAATAACAAACCGAAATTTCCCCCCATTGACTTTAATGGAGTTCGAATTCGATGCTCAATCACCCAAATAATTATGCATTATTCGACTGAATAGCGGTCGAATCGAATAGTGACCTATTCGACCAACACTACTTTTGGAGCCAGTTTGAAAAACCAACCTGGACCACCTGTTTATTCGGCTCACCGAGGTGCTGAGCCACAAATGTCTGGTGACATGAAACACGTCCATGTCTGTTGGATTCAAAGCTGGTGACAGTACCACATTCCTAATGTGCGCTGCGACATCATAGCAGGAAAATTGGACAGGGCCACACTGGCAGAGTTCCACCCACTGTATGTGATTGACATGCACTTCCACTTACGGTTCAAGCTGCTCTTCAGGGTTAAAAAATGCCACCCACTCAAATCAGCTGGCTCATCGGAAGTAAAGGAAGAGCAGGAAGAGGCTCTGAGATGGAGTGGGGACCGCATTGGTAACTGGCATCCAGAATTGGGAACTGGGCAGGCGGCTTGCTCCTTCACAGGGCCCAACGCCTCCTCCTCATGCTGTAACTGATGCCGCCTGCAGAGTTCCCAACTCTGGATGCCAGTTACCAAAGCAGTGCGCGCTCTGTCTCAGTCCCCACCGCCTCCTCCTACTGCTGCTCTCCCTGTACTCTGAAGCCTGTGTATGGCTTGTAACGGAGCGGTGAAACCTGGTGGTTAATTTTTGGACCAGAGGAACCCCCTCATGTCCCTCTCTGGCTGTACTCAGATACCGTGTAAAATCCTTTATGTTTTCTTGGCCGCCCCATAAAATGGCCTTGCCAGCAACAGAAAAGAGACTTCCTTATTTTATTTTTACTTGTACAGTGTTGTGCAGAGATGGGAGAGTCTTGACATGTCTTTTTAAATGTATTTATAGGCTGTAGAAGCTCTCCAACGACCCGAATAACAACCCAAATTTTTCCCCCATTGACTTTAATGGAGTTCGAATTCGGCATTTGACCACCCGAATAATTATGCATTATTCGGCCAAATAGCAGTCGAATCGAATAGCGACCTATTCGACCAACACTAATGTACACACATCTAAATGCATACATACAGGTTTTGCTTTATGTGCAATCATGTCTATACATACATGAGTGCATATGAAGCAAAACAAGCAATATACACAAAAAAAAAAAAAAACTTACCTGAATGAGGACTGTGCAAGAGTGCAGTGCATTTTTCAACTGATAGAACACAGTTCACCTGCACATAGCGGGTCCGCCTTGGCGCACAACTATGAGCTACACACTCCTGAAGTTTGGCCCACAACTATGCGCATCAAATAACTGAGTTTTAACAAGACAATTGTGCGGTTTTTAGACTTTCAAACAGTTCAGAGAAAGGAACAGTATAAAAACAATCATAATTGACTTTCTAAACTGTATGTCCTGGGAGATGGGAAACGACATCACATAACAACAAACTCTAAAAAACAAACTACAACATTTTACAAACAACTTTATTCAAAAGAAACATTTGCTAAAAGGTCACATAAAATATAAAAAAAAACACACACACACATCACATCACTAAATTTACACTAAATGACAAAAAAATTAAAAAGAACAAACAAAACACATGTAAACCCACACTTCCATGTAAAACCAAACTGTTCAAAAATGAACAAATTTTGCATTCAAAAAATACATACCAAACCAATATGCAATTTTGACCTATCAAGGGTGGAAACCTGGATTAGAAAATATTTACGCTGGAAATAAAGGCAGAATTTTGCAATCAAACAATATGGCCACAAACACAGTAGCATAGCATCAACATTGACTTCAAAATTGTAAAATTGACATTGAAACATTCAAAGTTAAAAAAAAAGCAGCTAAAAAGTAAGCAAACTATCAAATGCAAGATTAATTAGGATAACAAACAAAACAAAAGCCCCTCCTGCCCCTCCAAGAAAAAAAAGACAATTAGCACTTGCGCAGTCTGTCAAAATTGGCTGTTTGTTTTAGACATCCCATATTCATTTATTGATACGATCCTTTAGATTTGTACACCAGTAAACAGATATTCAATTAAATAAAAAATATAATAAAGTTGAGGAAGATTTAATGTTAAAAGTATTATATATATATATATATATATATATATATATATATATATATATATATAGAAGCAAACAAGAACGTGTGTGAGCTTGTGACCGTAGTGGGAAAATCTAGTCCATTGGCAAAGCTGAGGTTTAGCCTACGGAATGTCGCAATATTTACCCTCAGGCGGCTCCTCCGATCAGGCATCGTAACCGTTTGAGCAGGCGCCTATGTAGAGGAGCTGAACTCAGTTAACTCTTGCCTAACAGGAAAGAAATAAGTCATTTTAAAATATGCTTATTTTTTAGCGCATGTAGATGTTTTAAACATTTGAACAGCACAAACATTTTTTTTACGGCTAAGGGTAATTAATTTGTGTGCCATTAGAAAGAATGCTTTTTTAGGGGACCAGTGAGTTTAATGCCAGCTCGCCAGTGTGAAACTGCCGGGGCTGAGCATATCCATCCGAAAGATCGCTTCAGTTGATGACTTCCGCGTGAGTACGCCAGTGCCTCGGATTTGGTTGATAAATTGATTTTAGGGCTTCGATTCCAGATCGAGAATACGCGCGTGCGCGCCGAGCTTTCGATTTGGCTTGATGAATCAGCCTGTATGTCGGGAAAAATGGCAATCTGTGTCTTCTGTACTTTGATGTATTGTGCATTGCCTACTTATCCTTCTGTAGTCCTGTTAGCAGTATATATTAGTAGTATGCTAAGGGATCATAACCAACAAAAGGGTTGATATTCAAAAAATTATTACTACCGGTAGGTATTTTATGGCGCTACATAAAATACACATAGTAAAACACTTTTAAAATTTTAAAATGTAATTGGATTAGATTCACTTAGACAAATTGTGCAATATATTTTGGCATGTGGGTAAAAAGTGATGATTAGGAAGTCAGATAAAATATTTCATACCATTTGTAGCCCACAATAATGGATGTGACAATGATAAACAATGTTCTTCCAGTTTTCTCTTTTTTGTGTATGCATGGTAAAACAGAATTTACAGAGTGAGCATAACAAGTTGAAACAGGAAAATTGGTTTTCATATTTCTTACTATTTTAAAATTAGTTATACAGGAAATCATTTCCATTGGTCTGTAGTATTTTTATATGTGGCAAGTTAGCTAGATTATATTAAATTGACTGTGGTTATATATCCATATATATCCTATATACTGTATGTAAGTGTTCATGTTTCATTAATATAGACCATTAAATCATGTATTATTTTATTTTGTAATAATTCTTTATTTTAAAGGTTTGCCAAACAGCAAAAACTAAAAAAAACACATTTTGGAGTAAAAATGTCACACTTGGGTAGACGGTCCCTTAGGGGGCACTACTGCTTGCACAATAGTGGTATGAGCTCTGAGAAGGGCCAAGGTGCAGAATCTAAGCAGCCGCCAGGTCTTCTCCAGAGCCTCTAGTGGTGAGGATGTTGTGCTGCTGGCTGCTGCCAGGTTGCGACCATTGGGCACGATAATGTACAGGATTACCTGTAATGAGGCAGGCTGCAACAAGAGAGCTCAGGAACAAAGCTTGGAGTCAAGAACCAGAAATCCAGGAAATAGACATCAGCGAGATGGGAAGCACCGCAGACACAGGTTACACGGCGGACATGGGTTACCCAAGACACAGAGAAACAATGGAAGAGGCAGGGAAAAAACAGACTGGGCAACAAGGGGTTAACATAGGAGCTGAATTGGGAAAGCACTTGATTAACAGACAGGTGTAGAGGAAATGCTCAGCAGAGCTAGGGGGCTAGGGTGCCGTGTCTGAGCCAGCGAAATAGCCAAGGGCGATTAAGAAACTATTCCCTGATTGGCCGGCGAGAAAGGTGATACTGATTAAATCTTTAGCGAGAAAGAAGTGTGACAAAAACACTGTGCCATCCTATTCATATAAACCAAGCAGATCCACTTTTCACAGTCCACATTCTTCTCCTTCCATCCTTCAAGAACTTATTTTTCAAAAATATAGCAACTTTAAGGTCAACTCTCACAAATCGGTGGCCGTGAATAAATCAGAGTGAAGTTTTATCCCTTTTCCCATTTTATGGTTTTATTTATCTGTTACTTATCTAGGGGTATAGATATCATCTAATTTGGTGGATCTATTTGACCCTATCTGCTTTTCTTACAGGATACAAGATGCTCATCTGCAACAATGGTTTTTGAAATGCCACTCAAGGTTTGGTCGTATTTCCCTCATCAAGATAGACATCTTACCACAGTTCCTCTTTGTTTTCCTATCCCACACCTCACCTTAAGACAAGCATCATACACTGTATTTGGCCCCCTCCTATCTTTGCCTTTGTTATACCATTTTGGTTTGTTGTAAACAATTTTATTTAGTTGGGGCTGTACCATTTTGCATCTCTGTTAGTTTACAGCATTCCCTAATACCCTTCTTTGTCTTCCATGGATTTTACCAACTTGGCATCTTTCTTCCATTTTTACCATTCTCTTTTTTATTCATCTTCTCTTTTACAAGTCTTGGATTCAGCAAAAAAAGTTTTTATTTGTCTCCCTATAAAGCCCCTAACACCCCTGTTCTGGGTATTCTTGTATTCCCCCAGGACTACATGGTCACAGCTTTCTTGTTGGTTTTGTTCATCTACCCTTCCATGCACCATGCACTTTTGCCTGGTCAACTAAAACCTTTCCTCAGCTGCCTCACAGACTTTCCTCTCTTTTAAGGTAGCTGGTCTTTTCATTTTCAGCTTTATTTTTAGCTTTAGTTTCATGAAAACCACCACTTCACCACTTCACCACTTCTTCACCACTAGAGTCTTCCTAACTCCAAGCACAAATCATTCAGGGACTACAAATACAAGTACAGGAATTGCAACAAAAGATTTTTATTGTCATGTTCCATGTCTTTAGAAATCGGTCTTTTTGTTTGGTTATCATTCGGGGACTACAAATACAAGTACAGGAATTGCAACAAAAGATTTTTATTGTCATGTTCCATGTCTTTAGAAATCGGTCTTTTTGTTTGGTTATATGTGTTTGCTGCACTGATGTTATTGTTAGCTGTGTTCATAACAGATTAATCATCTCCTCCCCCTGTGGTCAACCTCTGAACTGCTAGCTCCACCCTTCCCCTTCCTGGTAGTAGCCATTTTTCATGCTGTATTTTACATGTGCTGTTTAGCTTGGCAAATCATACCGCTTTTTACCTGCTGTAATGATTGCACTTTACAAGATTTCCTGTCTGGAGAAAATAAACCTCTATTGGAATCTTTCTACATGTGTCTGCAGCCGAGTTGAAGCTATCTGAGGACTTGTGTGTGAGTACGGTCAATACGGATGTCTATATAGGATAATCTTTGAGTCTATCTTACTGACTTATGACAGAGTCAGAATCGTAAAAAAGGGTAGGAAGACTGCCAAATACAGCTGTATAACACTACAGCTTCAGCAAGATACAGTCAGACAACAGCTAGACAACCTGTAGTGTCAGAAGTCATCAGTGTGTGTGTGACATAGCTGCTGTTTAGAAGCCCACAACATTGATCCTTCTAGCAAGTCAGTAGCTCACTGCAGTATTTCCAGATCTAGACTGTCTGTGTATCATTATGTCTGCAAGCAGCGAGTCTGCAGTAGATGAACCACAACTCCCAGCAGTACAAGGAACACGCATGAATCTCAATCCAGAGTCCAGTGACACAGCTAAGTGCTCTGTTAAGCCTACTTGGAAAGTTAAAGAAAACCTAGAAAGTGTTAAACATAAAATTTATTCCAAAGTCTCAAGTCTATGGCAGAAATTGCAGTCATTTCACTTTACTCTCAAAGCCTGTGAGAGATGTCCCGTCACTAGAGGGAGCCCTAGAACAGCTTCGCTCAGCATATCAGCTCTATACAAAACAAAAGTAAAGATTATATTACTGTTCTGGAAAAATTTAACACACCAGAATCTCTAGAAGAAATAAAAAGCTTCCAACACCAAAATTTAAAGCGTGGAAGCTTGGTGTCTCAAGCCAAGATTAAAGCAGAGGAGAGGATTACACAGTTACAAGAACCGTCATCTCACCGCTCCATCTCCAGAATGTCTTCTAGGTCACGATCTTTTAGAAGCTCAATGCTCAATGAGCAGCTTATAAGAGCACGCGCAGAGGCCCTTAAGGTACAGGCCGTCTTTGCGCAAAAAAAGCAGAAATGGAAGCTGAGTCAGCCCCCAAAAAGGCAGAGATAGCAGCCTTAGAAAAGCAATAAGAGCATGCATCAAGCTTGGCAAGGTTGGAAGTTCTGCAACAAGACATCAGTGGAAGCGAGAGAGACAGCATCAGTGTAATTCAAGTGGAAGCAGAGGATCCCCTTCAGCACACAAGGGATTATGTTTTAAGTCAAAACAGTGATCCCCCAATTGCCCATGATGTTCCTGTCAGCACAAACCTTCTGCCAGAACAACAAGTCACAGATTCTTCTACAGCACTATGCACCCAAGGTCAGTACAGTGCACTATTCACTTGTCAGCCTGACACTTTCCCTCGTGCCACAGTACACCAGGCCCCAAATACAAATGCTCAGATGCAAGTCTATCAACCTGCAAGTTATCAAAACTGCTAATCTTACTGCAAGAGCCACAGGTGGTTAAGCCTAAAGTCTCTAAACCAGCTCCTGGGTTGTGTCCCTGTTCTGCCCCATACATCCCTGTGACTGTTAGCCAGATCACTGCAAATTACTTGATAAACACCATTAAGTCAACAACCATCTGCCCAAAGTCAGAAAGAGCAGATATGTCAGATTTTGCAAGGTTTATGGTCCGTCGTGAGCTTACCAAAACAGGCCTCACAAAGTTTGACGATCAACCTGAGAACTATAGAAGCTGAAAATGTACCTTTAAAGCTGCAATCAGTGACCTTGGCATTAATGCAGCCGAGGAGCTGGATCTTCTGATTAGGTGGCTAGGTCCACAGTCTACAGAACGCATTAAAGGACTTATATCAGTTCATGTCCACAACCCAGCAGCAGGCCTTCTTGCTGCATGGGAACATCTAGAAAAAAGATTTTGGCAGTCTTTTTGGCAGTCTTGAAGAAATTGAGAAATCTCTGTTTAAACGACTGCAAGATTTTCCCAAGATTTATGATGAGGACATAAATGGGCAGCACGGTGGCTCAGTGGTTAGCACTCCAGCCTTTGCAGAGCTAGGTCCTAGGTTCGAATACCACCCAGGACTCTATCTGCATGGAGTTTGCAGGTTCTCCCCGTGTCTGTGTGGGTTTCCTCCGGGTACTCCGGTTTCCCCCACATCCCAAAAACATGCAGTTAGGTTAATTGACCTTGGACTACATTAACCACATATTACTATGGTAGGGACATTAGATTGTGAGCTCCTTTGAGGGACAGTTAGTGGCACGACTATAGACTTTGTACAGCGCTGCGTAATATGATGGCGCTTGTTGGGTTAGCACAATTTATTTAATATCAGTTATGTCTCACCAACAATAAAGCTTTACCAGTATATACTGGTATATGTATACCATATATGAGGTCATCCTAAAGGAATGCAGCATATCCTGTAACTGGTATCCTTATAAGGTAAAATGCTGGTTTAAGGGATGATCATTGGTCAGTACTGGTCAACCACTGGCCATTGTCTCAGTTTCCTGGATAGTTAAAAACACAGTGCCATGTTTAATACCTGGGCTTGACCAGAGCTTGCTGGATGCAACATGTTTCTTTGATCATCTGCCAAGTTATTGATTTCCAGCAGAATCTTTGGGTGAATTCAGTTTTCTTCTGCAGCTAAGTATCTTTTGTTACCGCTTATTAATTGTTATTACAGTATTGCATTGTTTTGTCTATCTATCTTATTATTAAATAGTATAATCATTCAAGTCTTTGTGTTATCTCTCTTTGTACACTTCAAATTGAACCCATCAATATTTACATAAACTGTCACAAATTATATCCGTGACATAACAGCGCTATATAAATACTGTGTAATAATAATAATAATAATAATAATGAGGACTCCTTGAAATTTCAGGAACTTAGTGACCTGCTTTTGGAGTTACAGCTGGCCAAGACAGACACTCACTTACCTGGCCTCAGTTGCCTAGACTCTGTCTATTGGCTAAACTTAATTATCTCCAAAATGCCATTCAATATCCGAAACAAGTGGAATACAGTTGGGTCAAGGTTCAAAAGACAGAATCATGTCCTCTTCCCACCATTCTCTTTCTTCTGTGAGTTCATTAGAGACATTGAAGATACTAAGAATGACCCAAGCTTCTCATTTGGTGAATACAGTGCCCCTGTAATACCATCTGCCAAGTATCACAACCCACGCGTTGGCTACAAGAATCATACTCCAGTATCTGTGAAAACGACTGATGTCCTTCCTACACCCACATCAGCTCCAGACAGAGGTAAACAGAGTGATCACATTGAAAACCTTAATCGTTTATGCCCCATACATAAGAATAGTGTTGGTCGAATAGCTCACTATTTGATTCGACCGCTATTTGGTCGAATAGAGCAAAATTTTTCGGGTGAACGAACGTCGAATTCGAACTCTATTAAAGTCAAAAGGGGAAAAATTCAGGTTGTTTTTCGGGACTGTGTAGAGCTTCTACAGCCGATAAATACATTCAAAAAGACATGTCAAGACCCCCACAGCTCTGCACAACACTGTACAAGTAAAAAAAAAAAGGAAGGAAGGCTTTTTTAAGTTGCTGTCAAGGCCATTTAATGGGCCGGTCAAGAGAACATGCCAGATCTTATACAGGCCTCCAAGTAGAGGCAGAGCAGGCCACGAGAGGGTTCCTCCGGTCAAAAAATTAGCCACCAGGTTTCATCGCTCCGTTACAAGCCATACACAGGCTTCAGAGTACAGGCAGAGGTCCCTGAGGGGGGTCTTTAAGTCAAAAAATTAGCCAGCTACACAGCTCTGTTACAAGTTACAACTGACAGGTGGCAGCAGCAGGGGGAGGGGATGGTGGGCACTGGGACGGAGCGGGGACTGCATTGGTAACTGGCATCTGGAGCTGGGTGTAGTGCATCATCAATGCCACCTAGATGTCTGTAATACCATTTTTAGGAATGGGGTACTGACAGGTGGCAGAAGCAACAGCAGGAGGAGGAGGCAGCGGGCCCTTAGACGGATCGAGGACAGCATTGTTAACTGGCATCTAGAGCTTGGGTACTGGGCAGCCAGCAGCAGTAACAGCATGAGGAGGAGGCGGTGGGCTCTGAGACGGAGGAAGGACGGCATTAGAGGTTGAGGCCAACACCTATATGGACAGTGTAGAAGCTGTAGCTATTGGAGACTCCAATCTGTCCCTACCTACTATGTAGCAAAACCACATTAAAGGGAATGGGCTTGGCGGAATCAGCAGGGAAAGAAGACCCTGTTGAGCTTGAGTCTAGTCTGGCATCTAGGGCTGGATACTGGGCACTGGTCATGCGGCGGCAGTAACAACAGGAAGAGAAGGCGGTGGGCCTTGAGAAGTGTGAATGGCGTTGTTAACTGGCATCTAGAGCTGGGTACTGGGAGGAAGAGGTGGTGGGCTCTGAGACAAAGTGTGGACGGCATTAGTAACTGGCATCCAGAGTAGGGTACTGGGCAGGAGGCAGCTTCAGTAACAGCAGAAGGAGGAGGCGGTGGGCCCTGAGACGGAGCAAGGACAGCATTAGTGGTTGAGGCCATCACCTATATGGACAGTGTAGAAGCTGTAGCTACTGGAGACATTGCTGTGTAGGGGACTGCCTTTTCCTATCTGCTAGCTGTAAGGAGACATTGCTGTGTAGGGGACTGCCTTTTCCTATCTGCTAGCTGTAACTTTGTAAAATGCGGCATGGACAGTATTGTTAACTGGCATCTACAGTTGGATACTGGGTACTGGGATGTCGGCAGCAGTAACAGCAGGAGGAAGAGGTGGTGGGCTCAGAGACAAAGTGTGGACGGCATTAGTAACTGGCATCTAGAGTAGGGTACTGGGCAGGAGGCAGCATCAGTAACAGCAGAAGGAGGAGGCGGTGGGCTCTGAGATGAAGTGTGGACAGCATTTGTATCTGGCATCTACAGTCGGGTACTGGGCAGGCGGCAGCATCAGTTAAAGCAGAAGGAGGAGGCGGTGGGCTCTGAGACGGAGTGTGGACGGCATTAGTATCCTTCATCCAGAGTTAGGTACTGGGCAGGCGGTAGCATCAGTTACGGCACGAAGAGTAGGAGGCGGTGGGCTCTGAGTCCGAGCATGAACGGCTTTAGTACCTTGCAGCCAGAGTTAGGTACTGGGCAGGCGGCAGCATCTTTAACAGTAGGAGGAGGAGGAGGTGGTGGGCTTTGAGACGAAGTGTGAACGGGATTGGTATCTGGCATCTACAGTCGGGTACTGGGCAGGCGGCAGCATCAGTTACAGC
>NC_092858.1:111199265-111205003 GCF_032062135.1 Pyxicephalus adspersus
TGCCTTTATTACCACTTTTCAATGTTTGTTCTGCATAACTATTTTCTAATCCAGTTTTCCACCCTTGATAGGGAAAATTGCATATAGGTTTGGTAAGTATTTTTTGAATGCAATATTTGTTGGTCCATTTTTGAACTATTTTGGCTTTACATGGAAGTTTACACGTGTTTTGTTTGTTCTTTTTAATTTTTTTGTCATTTAGTGTAAATTTTAGTGATGTGTGTGTTTTTATTTTTTTGGTTTTCATTTGTTTTTATATTTTATTGTGACCTTTTAGCAAATGTTTTTTTTTTTAAATAAAGTTGTTTGTAAAATGTTGTTTGTTTTTGGGGGGTTTGTTGTTATGTGATCTCCTTTCCAATCTCCCAGGACACAGTTTAAAAAGACAGTTGTGATTGTTGTTAGGCTGTTCCTTTCTCTGAATTATATGTAAGGCTAAAAACAGCACAATTGTCTTGTTAAAACTTAAGGTGTGTACACACTTCCAATTTTTATCGTTCCAATCGAACGACGAACGATCGATTGGGCAAAAAATCGTTCGTAAAAAAGTAACCAACGACGCCGACGAACGAGGAAAATTGTTGGAAACGAATGACCGGACCGGCGGATCGGATTGGGCGACGATCGTTGAACATCGTTCGTGTGTACGGTCGTTCGTTGATCGTCCATGGTCTAAGCATGCGTGATGAACGAACGTCCGTTCACTTTCCTGTCGTGCACATAGTTCCTCTATCGCTTAAACGATCGTATCTATTGTGTGTACAATATCTACGAACGATCGTGTCGTTACCTCTATGTGCAGGATCGGTGCTATACGATCGTTCATATATATCGTGCAGGAATGTTCGTCGTTCGTTTTCCGACGATAATAATTGGAAGTGTGTACGTAGCTTTAGTTGTGCGCCAAACTTCAGAAGCGTGTAGCTCATAGTTGTGTGCCACGGCGGACCCGCTACGTGCGCCTGAACTGATTTATCAGTTGAAAAATGCACTGCACTTTTGCACAGTCCTCATTCAGGTAAGTTTGTATTTTTTTGTGTATATTGCTTGTTTTGCTTCATATGCACTCATGTATGTATAGACATGAGTGCACATTAAGCCAAACATGTATGTATGCATTTAGATGTGTGTACATATACATAGAAAAGAGAAATTACAAGAAGAAATAGGCAAAGAGGGCTTTTTGGACCATAATGCTTCACATTGAAAAGATTGCCTATTTCTTCCTTCGATTTCTGATATCATGGGCTTGGCTACAAGCAACATTCATGGAGGATATTGCTTCTGGTTAAAAGAAGGAATCTGCCTTTATGTGCTTCCACTACAAAGCTGAGGTGAGTAAATTATATTATATGAGTATAAATTATCAATAGTGGGCCAAGATCTAAAATGCCATTCAAATCTGCAAAAACACCCTGAAGGGAAGGAAAAGCAAGAAAATGTTTGGCACAAAGTGGCTTTGACCTTGGAAGTTTGATATACTAGTACTATTTGTTTTGTGTAAACACCTAAATAATGCATACACTCCAGTATTTATGAGCATTAAGTTAAGCAACAACACAACATCTGTTCATTTCTAAGAGTGCGAGACCCTGCTTGTGAGCTTGGCAAATAATGTGCTTTGATGTTGTGCTTGGCAACCTGGACCTCCTTCCATCACCATCAGGTGTGTAAGAATGAATATGCAACTCAGCTGGACAACTCATTGACAACTAGTTTGGACAGCAAGTCGAAGTGTGCTTGCATACAATAGTGCTAAGATCAGGCAGCACAGCACAATGACAACAAACCTATACCAGAACTACAAATGAACACAGTGCAAATGTCAGACTATAACAAAACAAACAAAAAAAAGAAATAAAATCATGACAATTTATTCAGAAAAGGACTATGTACATAATACATTCGAATACCACAATGTCATAAAGGCAACGAGGGGGGTCAAGTAGTAGTTTGGTGTGGAAACCATGCAGACATTTGCACTCAATACTTGTGGAAAAAATGACAACACATTGCTGAAGAATTGCTAAACAATAGAAAGTGGCATTACAAACCAGGAACAAAAACATTGCAACTACAGATGAAACTAACAATCATGAGGATTACAAAAAATCACATCAATGCATACCATCCAAGCAAACTTACTTGATTACCCCCCCCCCCCGCCCCCCCTCCCACACACACAAATAAGTCAAGTTAAAATAGTACTAATGAAAATGCATATGTATTTCTATACATTTAAATGTATTTAGACATACCCACACAAGTGAAAGTTAAATGTTCCTTTATACATGTATTATAACATGTTTGCCTATAATCCTTTACTAAAATATTTGATTTCTCTAAAGTCAAACTAGAATGACATTTTTATCAGGTCACAAATGTTTGTTCACATATTTTTTTTTTACACTCATACTATTGTGTCATATAGTATGACATGACATATTTGAAAGTGCCACTTAGTATATATCCAGCTTGATAGAAATTAGTTTGCAGTGTTGCAACCAAAAGAAAAAGTAACAGGAAGTGCAACAAATGTAACCATAAATGAAGCAAGTTTGTGATTGAGTAAAATGTAACATAAAAAAGTAGCACTTTTTTAACCATCAAGCATAAAAATTTAAACTGACCTGTAAAATGGAATGGAGATGCGCACAGAACAGGCCGCAGGTGTGCGCTAATCATTTGCTATCACCTCACTATTGAGGTTAACATCTCCTTCTGAATCGCGTAGCTGAAAATTATTCGCCTTATTTGGCATATTTGAGATCTTGAGGCGGCATTAGTATCTGGCATCTAGAGTTTGGTACTGGGCAGGCGGCAGCATCAGTTACAGCAGAAGGAGAAGGAGGTGGTGGGCTCTGAAACGAAGTGTGGACGGCATTAGTATCTGGCATCTAGAGTTTTGTACTGGGCAAGCGGCAGCATCAGTTATAGCAGGAGGAGGAGGTGGTGGGCTCTGAGACGGATTGTGGACGGCATTAGTATCTTGCATCTAGAGTCGGGAACTGGGCAGGCAGCAGCATCAGTTACAGTAGAAGGAGGCGGTGCGCTCTGAGATGGAGCATGGACTTAGTATATATATATGGCATAGTATATGGCATCTAGAGTTTGGTACTGGGCAGGTGGCAGCATCAGTTACAAGACGAGGAGGAGAAAGCGGTGGGCTCTGAGACGGAGTGTGGACGGTATTAGTATCTTGCATCTAGAGTTGGGTACTGGGAAGGCGGCAGCAGTAACAGCAGGAGAAGGAGGCGGTGGGCCCTTTGACAGAGCAAGGACCACATTAGAGGTTGAGGCCATCACCTCTATAGGACAGTGTAGAAGTTGTAGCTATTTGAGACATGAATAGATGAACGAAAATCAAACTTTCCATACCTATTATCTAGTGAAACCACATAAAAGGGAACTAAGCCGGTGGAATCCACAGGAAAATACATACATTTTTTATCAGTTGTGGATATCTATCAAGTGCTATCCCAGTCAAATATTTGTATATGTTTCACATAAATACATAAATTTTTATGGGTTTCAGGATACATACCAAGTGCTATCAGAATAAAATATCTGTATTTTTTCGAGAGAAATATATAATTCTTTATGGCCTTTTGGATAGATACCAAGTGCTATCTGAATTAAATATCTGTATTGTTTCTAGAGAAATACCTAAAATATTATGGCTTTAGGGATATATAGCAAAGTGTGACCAGAACTAAATATCTGCATTTTATGGAGAGAAATATAGAATTTTTATGGTCTTTTGGATCAATACCAAGTGCTATCAGAGTTAAATATCTAGATTTTTGGGAGAGAAATACTGAAATTATGGGTTTTATGATAGATACCAAGATACCAATTTTTTATCTATAAATACAGATATTTTTATGTTTTTTTTGTGATAGATTGCAAGAGGTATCCAAAATTATGATACCTCTTACAATCTATCACAAAAGCCAGAAAAATTTCTATGTTTATCCATAAAAATATGTAGATGTTTCATTCTGATAGCACTAAGTATCTATCCAAAAACCCATAAAATTTTCTTGATTTTTGTAAAAATAAAAATACAAGTATTTAATTCTAATCCCACTTGCCATCTATCAAAATAGCCATAAAATTTTCTGTATTTCTCTCCAAAAATGCAGATATTTAATTATGAATCAAAATTAAATTTCTGTATTTTTTACAGAAATACAGAATTTTTTTGTTCATTTAGAAAGATTGCAAGTGGTATCAGAAATAAATATCTGTATTTTTTTACAGAAATACAGACATTTTTATAGCTTTATTGATAGATAGAAAGTGGTATCAGAAATAAATATCTGTATTTTTTTACAGAAATACAGACATTTTTCTATTTATTTTGATAGATTGCAAGAGTTATCATAATTTTCGATAACTCTTGCAATCTATCAAAATAAATATATAAATAATATATAAAATAATTCTGTATTTCTGTAACAAAAATACAGATATTTCATTCTGATACCACTTGCTATCTTTCAAAAAGCCATAAAATCTGTATTTCTGTAAAAAAAATACAGGTATTTAATTCTGATACCACTTGCAATCTATCAAAAAAGTCATAAAAATGTTTGTACTTCTCTCTAAAAAATACAGATATTTAAATCTGAAATCACTTGCAATCTATCAAAATAAACAGAAAAATTCTGTATTTCTGAAAAAAGTACAGATATTTTTAATTATGATACCACATGCTATCTATCAAAAAAGCCATGAAAATGTCAGTATTTCTCTCCAAAAAGTACAGATATTTAATTATGATAATATCTCTTGCAATCTAAAAAAATAAACAGAAAATTTTCTGTATTTCTGTAAACAAAATTACAGATATTTAATTCTGATACCATTTGCAATCTATCAAAAAAAAAACAGAAAAATGTATTTCTGTAAAAAACATACAGATATTTAATTCTAAAACAACTTACTATCTATCAAAACAACCATAAAAATTGCCTGTAGTTCTGTAAGAAAACTAAAGATATTGAATTATAACTTTGCAATCTATCAAAATAAACAGAAAAATGTCTGTATTTCGGTAAAAAAAAAATACAGATATTTAATTCTGATACCACTTGCAATCTATCAAAATAAATAGAAAAATTTCTGTATTTCGTTAAAAAAAAACATTTAATTCTGATACCACTTGCTATCTATCGAAAAAAACATAAACATTTCTGTATTTCTGTAAAAAAAACAGAGATATTTAATTCTGATACCACTTGCTATCTATCAAAATAAACAGAAAAATGTCTGTATTTCTATAAAAAAAAATACAGATATTTAATTCTGATTCCACTTGCAATCTATCAAAAAAGCCAACATTTTTTCTGTAAAAAAAATAAAGATATTTAATTCTGATTCCACTTGTAATTTACAATAACTCTTGCAATCTATCAAAATAAACAGAAACATTTCTGTACTTCTGTAACAAAAATACAGATATTTCATTCTAATACCACTTGCTATCTTTCAAAAAGCCATAAAATCTTCTGTATTTCCTTAAAAAAATAAAGATATTTATTTCTGATACCACTTGCAATTTATTAAAAAAACCATAAAAATGTCTACTTCTCTCCAAAAAATACAGATATTTAAATATGATACCACATGCTATCTATCAAAAAAGCCATAAAAATTTCAGTATTTCTCTCCAAAAAATACAGATATTTAATTATAATAATATCTCTTGCAATCTATAAAAAATAAACAGAAAA
>NC_092858.1:111205571-111253539 GCF_032062135.1 Pyxicephalus adspersus
ACTTGCTATCTATCAAAAAAGCCTGAAAAACTTCTGTATTTCTGTAAAAAAATGTTTTGGCATTTTTTTAAACTAATATTCAGTAGAAATGTCTGCATGGTATTCACTCCAAACTACTACTTGAACCCCCTGTTTGCCTTTGTCCCATTTTCAAAGTCACATATTGGTTTTTGAATGTATTATGTACATATTTATTACTCTGACATTTGCACTCATGCATATTAAATTGCTGCCACACAACTCCTCTGTTTATTTGTGGTAGTGTTATAGGTTTGTTGTCATTGTGCTGTGCTGCCTGATCTTAGCACTATTGTATACAAACATTTATACACACTTCCACTTGCTGTCCAAACAGGTTGTCAATTAGTTGTCTAGCTGAGTTGCATACTCATTCTAACACCTGATGGTGATGGAAGGAGTTCCAGGTTGCCAAGCACAACATCAAACCACATTGATTGCCAAGCTCACAAGCAGGGCCTCTTACATACCAGACAGTATGATTTATTTATGTGTTTACATGATTCTAATCGTGTTAGTAATTTTGTATAGAAAAATGCCAGGGACAATTTAACTGAGGTATTTTTTTGCTTTGTGCCAACAAACTAATTTTTTTTTTGCTCCTCAAACCAATGACCAGTATGTCAAAAGGCTTTTTTGCCTGCCCCGCCAGGTCATTCATGACCTGTACATATTTCTGGAAGGTAAAATTTCAGCAAAAACTAAGAGAAACTAGGCTGTGCCAAAAATGATGAGGCTCCTGGACTCTCTATATATTTTAGGAAGGGAGTCCTTTCAAACCACGTTGCCCTTAATTTGTGCACTGAGCAAATCTACAGTTTCTGTATCTACAGTTTTCCTCACATCAGCTTGGGAGCGGAGGAATATCATCCACGAATGTACAGTAGTCTGTGATGTGACATTTCAGAGGCTTGGCAGCACAGCAGTTTTTGTAAAGTGTTACATAAAGGTCCAGCTCTTACACAAATATGTCTGCCATTTCATTTCCCAAACGAATAAAGTGTGCTTGCTATGACTTCAACTCCTAGGTTGGTTTGTAAACAAAACATGATGTGCTGAAAAATGTAATGCATGCATTGTAATAAGTATAGTAAAAAAAAAATAAGTTCATCCCTGACTCGACGGCCCTCTGCTGTGCTATGGGAGCTGGAGGCAGGATGGTGATGTACCTCTGGCTCGAGTTCCTCTGGAATGTCCCAGGAATCCCCATGGTGCAGGCACAGGTTGTGCAGGACGCAGCATGCCATGATGACTCGGGAAGCTTTCCACACCCCCCCAGATGATGGATGCTCCACACCCCCCCCGGCTTTTATGCAGAGCCTTGTTGTAATTATGCTCTGCTTCAGACCGGGGGTGACGCACAGCTGTCATAAGCCATGGAAGCTGCCTGTATCCTTTTTCAGCTGTAAAAAGACAAACATAATATTTGTTAGTTCTTGGTATAGTACGTGTTCTGTGAATGCAGTGTAACACAAGAGTTTTTTTTACAAAGGTTGCTAAGGGTTGTGCTCTTCGGTCACTTTATTGCTTTTTGGTTGTTAGGAGACATTGTTACTACTGACTACCACACTGAAGTACTGTGAGCTGTGAAAATAGTAATTATACTAGGGCTTCTGGGAATATCTGAAAGTTAGTTCTTCCCCCATGCCCCCAATATTGTACAATATTTATCAACAATTTGCTAAATTAGATGTTAGCACAAAATATGACATATATAGAAAATAGGTAATAGCTTGGCATTCTGACAATCCAAAGGGACATAGCAAAATAATAGGTGCCTTTAGGATTTGACTACTGTTAGTTGTATTAAAGTAATGAAATTATACATTACCTATTAACCAGCCCTCAGGCATTTCTCCAGAGATGAATTTCTGGTAGAGGGCTGTCTGACGCAGGATAAAGGCATCATGGCATGATCCTGGAAAACCTGTGCGTACACTCATGATTTTCCTGTTGGCATCACAGACTATTTGTACATTCAGTGAATGATATCGCTTCCAGTTGCGAAAGGCGATTTCCTGCAAAGGCCTGAATTGCGACATGGGTGCCATCGATGGGTGCTCGCCTGAAGAAATCCACCTTTACCTTCCCCCACTCCTGAGCTGTTTGAGGGAAGTGAATATATAGTGGGACAAGGTCCACAATGGCATTGATGACCTTCGTAAAAACCCTGGAAACTGTAGACTGGCTTGGTCCACAAATTAAGGCCGAGGAGGTTTGAAAGGAACCCCTTCCTAAAATATACAGAGTGGCCAAGAGCCTGGTCATTCCTGGCACTGCCTGGCTTCTCTTGGTTTTTGGAGCAATTTTATCTTCCAGGAAGCTGTACAGGTCATGGATGACCTGGCGAGACAGGTGGAAATGCCTTTTGACATCCTGGTCACGTGAAGTCCCAAGGTGGCTACGCTCCAAGAAAATGCGTGGCTCCCGGACCTGTCGCGAAGTAGAAGCTTGCTCCTTTGGTTGTTGTTGCTGCTCCTCCTCTGCAGTAAGAAGCAGCATTGTGTTTAATGTCACAACAGCAGTAGTGAAGAGCAAGTCTACCTCTAAATCCTGCTCCATGACAACAACAAGAAAAATTCTCACCCCAGCGCACATTTAAGTGCGCATAAACAGCGCATAAACGTGCGCACGTGCTGTATCCCCATATATTTGCACAGAGCTTCTTAGCCATTCTGCATGCAAACCAAAACTTTACAAAGACAAAAAAGAACACACAAACTAGAAGGCTGCTACAAGAAAAAAAAGAAAAGTAAGAATACACCATTTACTTTATTCCTCCAAAAAATGTTTTTGGTGTGTTATCCCATAACTCTTTTATTTTTTTCCTTCTAGTAACATAAAGCCAAGGAGAATGGCCATCACCGCCACCACCATCACTGCTGCTGCTGCCGGCCCCTCCACCACCACCCCAGGGTCTTCAGTCCATAGACCAACAGGCAGCTCCCTCAGGCCAGCTAGGTTGCTCTGTGAAGCTGGCCAAGTAACATCTAGGCCCCTCACCCCTCAACCTGGCACCTCAGCTAGTTTGAGCCGGACCAGGGATTCTGCTTCCAAGGCAACCAGATTCACTCCTGAGCAAAATGCAGCCCTCATTGACTCCTATGTACAACATTTTCCACAACTCTGTGGGGGCTTGCACTCTCAGACCTCCCATGCTGTAAGGCAGGGACTCTGGGAGGAAATTGCCAGGAGTGTAAATGCAGTGGGCAGTACACAACGGACCATTACCCAGTGTCAAAAACGTGTGAGTGACATCTTCAGACATATCAAAAGGCTCCTGGGCACAGAGGCTGGAAGGAGTGGGACCTATCCTAAACATCTTGTGCAGCGTCTCAGGGAGTACGAAAGATTGGCGTTGCCATTCATCGGGCCGGAAACGGTGGTGGGGGTGGACTACTGGGATGACTCCGATGCTTGGCAACCATGTAAGTTCAATCCTTTTACATTACCTAATTACCAATGTGAATTGATTTTTGCATTTTTTGGGGATTGCAACAGTCATTAGCATTGAGAACAAAATAGGATTGTGTTTTTACTTATTTATGTTTGGGGTGAAATATGAAATCATTTTTTTTAAATGACATCTTTAGTGTATTTGTACCTCCTTTAGACTTGCATCAACAATGTGTCTATTTCAATTTTTTTTACAATAGTACGCCCTGAGACGCAGCAGTCCCCTCCTGCCCTCTGTTTTTGGGGTGATGTGGAAGATGAGGATGTCACTTCGCATCAAGATGACACTGGGCTTCCTCCTGGAAAGATGAACCTTCATGGTATATCTAGTTTGACATTGTGCACGTGTCTCTAATCATGTTTATAACCACACTCATGTGTGATATGAGTGTTTATTTCACACATTTTTTGCTCTGGGAGTGGTATGTTTTGTGGTTAGATATGTGGTGAACCGATCAATCAAATTGAACTTGGGTTAAAATCAAGCTCACTCTATTTCATTTGTTTTTGTGCTTTATTTACCAGATCACCACCTACAGGAGGAGGTTGTTGATCCACTGCGGAGAAGCCTGGAGGAGAATACAGGTAATTTGGTTTGTGTGTTTTCAGCCTTCCAAAAGCTAAGTAATAACCTTCGATCTTGCTATAATATATCTATATCTATATATAGAAGATTTGTTAAGTTTTCTTGGGAGATGTTTCTGGTACAGTCTTCCTTTGGGAATGTGTGAGCATAAAATTACAAAAATAATTTTGCCTGTGCAAAAAATTGGGTACTTTTACATATGTGAAGACTTGTCACCACATTCATTCATTTTGATGTGACATATCATGTGCCTTTGTAGAACATCCATGTCTGCTGGTTTCTGGTTCTAAAGAGTTTTCACGGGCTGCATCCACTGTGGAGGTAAGCAAGAACTGGTCCATTAGTGTTTATTTTGGGATGTGTCGGGGGAATGAACCTTTCTCAATGTGTTCCATTTGTGTTTTTTTTGTTTAGGGTCCCTTAGGTGGACATTTACCACAAGAAGAAGAGGAGACACCTGAGGTTTGCGTAAGAAACCCATGTTTAATGTTTAGGATTCAGAACAAATGTGTCTGACATTTTGTCTAACATTTGTTGATGTTCCAATGTCAGGATGCTGTCTGCATAATGTTATGGTGACCCACAAAGTTATGTGATATTGTAGTCATTTTTTTCCCTTTATAGCAACCAGTGGATGCAGGTGGATTGGGTCAGCCCAGTGTGGGCAGCCAGCTTCTAAGTCTCACTCAGTGGCTGGTTGGCCATTTTGATTAAGTAGTAGAGTCAAGGATGTCTGCCCCAAGTTCAAATAATTTGGAACCGGTCCTTACGCTCCTACATGAAAACCTCAATCAAAATTGCGAGGACCGAGAATTTAACCAACAACATCTGGTGGCCATGCATCGTCTGATAGAATCGGTCCAAGAACAATCGGCCACTTTGGGTGCCTACATGTTCAGAGTTGACCATCTCTGTAACATGTTAGGTGAATCCCTGGGCCAACAATCTCAGCTAAATCAGGCGATTATTCACAGGCTGGTTTGGCAAATCCCAATAGGTCCTGCTGGCCCCCCATCCCCTGCAGAACAGCCAGCGCCATCCTTCTCCCCAGCTCCATCCTTTTCCCCGGCTCCACCCTGTTCCCCGGCTGTGGCCTGTCCACTTCCACCTCCTGGCCGCCCACCCTGTGCCCCTGCCCGACCAATTAGAGCCCCTGTTCGCCCAATTAGTGCCCCTGCTTGCCTAATTAGTGCCCCTGCCCGCCCAAATAGTGCCCCTGCTCACTCAATTAGTGCCCCTGCCTGGCCACCCTGGGCCCTTCCAGCCCACCTTGTGCCCCTGCCTGGCCAATTAGTGCCCCTGCCAGCCCACCCCGTGCCCCTGCCCGGCCAATTAGTGCTCCTGCCAGCCCACCCCATGCCCCTGGCCGCCCACCCCGTGTCTCTGCCCACCCACCTCCTAACACGCGGGCAAGTAATCGCAGTGCTCTGGAGGTGGGCGGCACCCGTGCTGTGGAGGTGGATCATGGGCATGCTTTGGGGGGGTCCTTTGGCCTAGGCCAGGATGTTAAGGTGGGCCGGGCCCGTGGCCATGCTGTGGGGGGTCCCGTGGCCGTGGCCGAGCTGTTGGGGTGGGCTGTGCCCGTGGCCGGGCTGTTGAAGTGGCCTGTGGCCATGCCCGGTCTGGTCGAAGTATGTAGATGGATGCCGGGTGCCAGGTGAGAATATTCTTCCTGTCATTCTTCACTCAATTTTTTCAGGACTCGGAAGCTCCTCAGGAGGGCTGGCTGCCTCCCTTGATGTGGCACTGGCTGTGTTTGTGGAAGGAGACCAAAAAAATAAGAGAGATAAGTACTGACCAAATGTAATAGTATAATATACAGCTAGTTCTTAAATTGCACAGTGCTAAAGAATTCAAGTTATGTCATCTCATCTGACTATTTTGCTGTTTACACTGTGCCAAACAAGAAAGAAAGGTTATTCCTGGGGCCAAGCTAATTATGGCTATGGAACTAAAGTGATGTAGTTTGTTGGCAATGAAGGTTGTGGGTTTTCACAAGGGACAAATGTGGCTAAGTGACATTTAACCTTTGTCTTGAAAGCTGCCTAAACATGAAGCTAATCATACACTCCTAATGATACTTGATGGAGCTAGGCCTAACAAAGTATCTCCTACTTTATTTTAATAGTTTTTAAGGAATGTTCACAATATCTAAAATGGAGAAATACTTACATTCAGATGTGAACCTGTGTCCTGTGGAGGAGGTGCTAGCATGGGCGCTACAGTAGCTGTAGATAAAAAATGAACACCATAAGTAAAAGTGGGTGGGCAGGACTAAAGTAGGTTTGTAAGGTTAGTTAAGGTGAATAGATTAATGCAGAACTTCTAAATGATACTTTTTGCCTACGTCCAAAAATTCTGAGCAAACATTTGTCAGTACAACTAGGGACAACTAAACAACTCATGTCTATTTTTCTTCATGCTAGCCAACAACCTAGAAAGAACCTTCATTTTATGCATTATTAATGACTGGAAACTACATGAAATCCTGCTAGATCTTTCTTTGTATTTGTAACAAAAAACGGTGAAAGTAGTTTGAGAATGTGTTGAATTGCAACATGTGTTACAAAAGTTGATTCTAAGGTTAGCTTACAGGCAATCTCCACGGCCTCGGCCGCCTCCTCTCTTTCTTCCTTCTTCTTTCTCTGGCTGCAGATGTTGGGCAGTGGGCTTCTCCTCCAGAGATGGCTCCTCTTCTGGGGATGGCTCCTCCTCCCCCGTGGATGGCACCTCCTCCTCCATGACTGCCTCCTCCTCCGGTGATGCCTCCTCCTCCCCCGGGGATGTCTCCTCCACATCCTGGGGGACGGCCAGTCGCCTGTGTGGCCGCTGGATTATTTGCAGCCGCCGGCGTGATAGAGAGTTGGCTGTAATAACAAAAACAAATATCCACAATTATTAACCACCTGGCCGTTAAGCCCGAGCATGTTCGGGGTAAAAACTTTTGCAATTTTCGTTAACCCCGAGTTTTTCTCACCAGGTGGTTAAATGTAAACAAATGTTATATTGCAATCCGATTGACATACATTGTATGACAATCGAATTACAACTGAAAGCAAATACTTACCCAGTGTCCGCAGCTCCTCTTGCAGCAATAAAAGATTTGCTATTGCTGCTGGCATCTGCAATGAGATGTCAAGCACAATGCAGAAATCCTGCATTGTGCTGTGCATCTCTCTGGAGATGCCAGCAGCTTCCAGCGTCCATCGTCTCTGTCTGTGTCTGTGTGAGCTGGGCAGGGAAATCCCCCCTCACATCTCTCGGAGGATGAGTCATCTCCTGGGTGATGTGATTGGTGATGTATGGGGGGTGTGTCAGGGAGGGAAATTTAAAAGCAGATTACAATGTAATCTGCTTTTAAATGGTTTTTACAGTACAAAAACACCACACAACATGAAATAAAAATAAAAGTACATTTTTAATTTTATTTTTAGATTACATTGTTGTCTATTATTTAATTATTGTTTTAAATTATTATTTATATTTATGTATTATATTATAATTTATGATTTTAATATAATAAATAAATATAATTATCATACCCGGGAGTTAATCCTTAGAATTACAAACCCACAATATAAACAAAAATTTCTATGCAAAAAAAATAGGATAGGATTTTATTAAAAGTACATTTTTTACATGATTGTGTGTTTTAAACTTTTTTTTATATTCATGATATCTACTAGACCCTTGTTCGCACATATTTCTGTAACTTACAGGTCTAAAATGTAAAAAAAAAATTTCATGAAAAACAGTGTAACGCTTTTGGTACAGAAATCTAGACATCAGTGTAACGCCCAGGAGTTTAAGGGTGGCCTGGATAGTTTAGGCACATGACAATCTTCTTCCCACTTTTATTTTCCAACAAGGAAAAAAATACACATGATCTTTTTATGCAAGGTGCAGGAGTACTGGGTGAGCAAAATGACAAATTAATGATCAACCCTCAGGCCAAGTTTGAAACAATACAGTCTTGCCCACATCCTGCAGGCTTGTTGGTAGCACAGTTTTATGACAGTCTTGTCCCGTGTCTTGCTGTAAACAAACACTTTTCACACTGTAGAGCTAAATATTAAGATATGTTTATTGCCAGAGAATCCAGCCCCAGTGCTTGTTTTTGAAAATCCTAGTACTGTAAATACTTTGTGTATGTTTACTCCACAGTCGTACTGACTCCACTTTAAGCTGCAGGAAATCATAGAGTCACGTATTCACAATCAACTACTCCTCTGGATAAGTTGACAGATTTTTACCAACAACATGTTACAAAAAGCAGTCAACACCAGTTGACCAGCAGCCTACTAAGGTCCATCAAGGAAAAAAGTTATCTTTTACAACAGATGTTTATGGCATGAAAAACAATAATCTTTTTACAAGACACAAAATGCACATATTAACGCTGAAGATCTAGATTTTTTCCCCTCACAGACTGTACACTCATTGCAATCCAAATGTCCCTATTGTAGGAAATATAGATGAATAGTAATTCAGCAGTATTTTTTAGGCAAGTGCATTCTTAAAAGAATAGGGAAAGCCAGATATGTGCATTATAAACCGACCTAGACTTTGGGAGGCCTCCTCGGCTCTCCCAGTCCATAGGCTGCACACAACATTATCACGTGACCTCAGGCTACCACATCCCCTGCCCAAAAACAGCTGCACTTTTATTCATGGCCAGGTGCTCCAAAGCCATCCTTAATTTCTGGCCTGGGAATAGGGATGCCTGGCCCACCCATTCCTAATCCTATATAACCTTGCAGCAACACAATTAGAGCCTAAGGCCCTTAAATCTCTTTCCCAGAGAAAATTGGGATAGACTATCCCATTTATCTGCATATCTGGTATCATGTATTTCATCTCATCACAGTATGTAAAGGATCTTGACAATCACGTTAGTTGATATCTTAGATATGGTGGAGTATTTTTCATCATAACCAATTGCAGTTATTGCATCAAAAATATGTGTTACAAAATGTAGGTTATGGATACCATTATGCCAAAGTAAATGTAAAGTCATGAATCAAAAACAAAGCTCCTTCTTTACATACTATGAATTCATGAATAGGTAAATGCTATTTATTTGTATTCACATTATCTATAAATTAGGGGTCATTGATTTTTATTGTTATCATGATAAGTGTAATTTAACCCTTATTGGAACATATCAGTTTTGTTTCTTGCAATGTTTCTACTTACATATTGTCTGCTAGTACATTGTAAGTGTATGCTACATGTATGTCATGCTTTTGGTGCCATTTTTGGTGTCTTAGCTGATCAGAGGTGCAATACTTTAGCAACTACAAGATAGCTATGTGTTCAGCTGCAAAAGAATATTAAACTTTAGTTTTATTTTAAGCAGACAGAAATCATGCACAATCATGCAAGCATGCGCATAACCTGGCCTGCATTTTATGAATAGGCATACCAGTGGTACTGTGTCCTATACCTAAAAGCATATAAAATTATCTACTTGATACTTTAAATGTACCCCTATGCTTTGGAGAAGTGAAGTCAACCAAAAGCAAACCTTGTGGTATTTAAAAAACACTGACGTGTGCTTTTTTATTTTGCTGATACTGATGATCTTGCTTCAAGATTTTCAAGCAAGCAAATACTATAACAACAATAATGCTTTCTGGTTAGTTGTGAGAATGCATCCATTGTTGTGATTATGGCCAGGAATGTGGCCCCTACTTCCCCACTTACCTAATAAAAAATAATATTTTGCACTTCTTTTTAAAAATGAAACTTTTTGGTTTAAATTCAATTTTTTAAAAGAAATACAAAAAAAAATATATAAAACAACATTTGTTCAGGGCAGTGCAAAAAACGGGTAACAACAATAAAATTGTCCACAGAAATTGGCTGTTAAAATTGAGAGCCAAATAATTTCAGTTCCAATAAAGCCCGCTACTCGTTGAAAATGTCACAGTTATCTCTTCCTCACTAAAGCCAAGCTTTTATTAGGAAATAGCCTCCTAATCATCCCTGGCTATTTCATCTAGTTCAGACACAGCACTCAGTTTTTGTTCAATGTGTCTCCACTAGTGCCAAGCTCCTAGCTCTGCTGAGCAAGTTCTTGTACACCTGTTGCTTAAATCAGTGTTTCCCCTATCCAGCTCCTGTGTTAACCCCTTATTACCCAGTCTGTTGTTCCCAGCCTTGTGCTGTTGCAGTGTTCCTCTCTGTCTGTGGTTGTTCCTGTATCACCTGTGCCTCTTGTTGCTTCCAGTGACTCCTGAGTTCCGTGTGTCCGCAGTGGCCCCTATGTCACTGGTGTCTGTTTCCTGGATCCCTGGTATTTGACTCCTGGCTTGTGACCTGACCTCTCTTGCTTGCTGCCTGTATCGACCCTGACCTTCCTTGACAATTCTTCTGCCTAGTGATTTGGTACTGTGTATCTTCCTGCCCACCCTGGTGTGCCCAAGAACCTTTTCAAGCCCCCTAATGGCCCTGTCTCCCCAGGCATTACAGGAAGGGGCAAAGGCCTATCTGAAAGATATTGTCCAGGCGGCAGCAATATAGGCCAATGCTAGCAACCTGGGAGACCTGGAGACATCCCATTTCCAGGATTAATGCAAAAGTCACAAAGAAGCATCCCTAAAATGAGGAAGCTGCCTACCCTACACTTTGTGTGGTAGGGAGGGTTTTGATCTTGTGCCTTGTGTAGTATGTATAACACAAACAAGTAATGAGATGAGGAAAGTCCAAGAGGGGACAAGGACAGAGAAAGAAAATGAGAAAAAGAATAAAGAAGAATTGGGTGGGAGTCGGTTTCCCAGGTGAAGGGCATGATGGTGGGGGGCTGGTCTACTAACAATAGGTTGTGGGCTGTGATTCTCTATTGGTGGGATGTAACACCGAGAGGATGGGCATGTAATATTCTATCCAGGGGGTCCAGACACACTGGAATCCATTCATGCAGTCTAAGTATGGCTCGCATTTTTTCGTGTTTGAGAGGAACCAGGCCATTTTCTGATTGACCTGAGCTACTGTGGGGGTAGATGACCATCGGGCCTTTGCTAATGCCATTTTAGCAGATGTACACAGGCAATCTGGATTGGGAATAGGTACAGTTCGATAGTTTCAAATTAAATAGAGCCTCAGCTGGGTGCTTGGAGAAGGATCATCAAGGTGAACGCTATTGGATTGATATGCGTCCAGTTCCTCTGGATTTTGGACACTACCACCAAATATGGTAAAGTATGCAGCACAACTCGAGAAACATGTGCTCTACTACCCACCTTGCACTCCCTTTCTGCCAGCAGCAACTCTGCTCAGGGTTCCCAGTCTCTGCTCCCTTCCTAGTCCAGGTCATGTGACTCTCTGTTAGCTGCCCCTTTACCCCAGAGGACTACAGTGTTCCGCAGACGCTCTCCCCCTGCTGGGTGAAATGTGCACACCACCTGAACTATCTCTTCTCCAGCACTCCCTCTGGTGGTGAGTTAGGATGTCTTCAGGTCACATGCCCCCCCATCACATGACCTTCCTTTTATAAGGAAGTGACTTGCAACAGGAAGTTGCCTGAACAGCGAGTTCCTTTATGGCTCTGTTCGCAGGTTTCCATTGTTCCTGTGTCTCCTGTTCCTGATTCTCTTGTGTACCTACTCTGGCTTGATCCTTGACTACTCCTGATCACTGCCTGCCCTGACCTTTGGCTTGTCTGTCAACAGTCACCAGCCTTTGTGTGCACGGGGGCCGCAACCTAGCAACAGCCCGCAGCGTAACAGCCCACAGCTTAGACTCTGTGCCCTGTGCACATCTCTGCAAACTGGGCTGGTGACACTGAGGGTCCACCTCCCAACCTGTGGCACTGTGACATGATGTAATAAGAGACTAGTGTTACCTTTGCATTATCAAGGTTGCCTATTAAAATCAAGAAGTGGCCATCAGGGTCTGCTATTTTGGTGTTTAGTGTGAAAGGCACATTTTTAAGGAAGCCAATTAGCACTCCTCTCTGCTTACATGTGGGGCGCTGGCTACGTGCACCGTGGCATAGGAGGAGATGCAGAAGTAGGTCTCTTGTGAAGATATCACATTAGCCTTACAAGCATGAAAGCAGTGTAAGGCCTGGGATTTTTTCATTGGTGTATTCAAGCCTTGGTTATTAAGGAAGATGATAAATACCATCATGGTATTCAAAAGCACAAAGTACCCGCTAGTATATCCCCAGTAAAAGGATGTTAGCCAAGAACCAGGGGTGATGGGAGGGGATGGTGGAGGAATAGGGAGAGGATAAGGCTTAGAGAACAGAGTAGAGAAAAAAGGAGTGCCCTGTGTGCCCGAAAGGAAAAGTAGTAACAGCAAAATAAATGTGCATGTAAATAATGAATAAATGTAATCCAAAAACGCAAGTGCAACAAATGGTGAGTTAGGTTGTTCCCCTTCACTTTAAATGTGACTCTAGATGTGTTCGCCTGAAATATTATTATTAACAGGGGAAGCATCCGGATGGGGTGGAGTATACAGTGATTACTACGCAAGAAAGAGCAAATATGAAACAATATTGGTAATTAGCAACTAACAATAGAACCAATATATTGAAACACTATACTGTATGATTATAACTAGCAAAACTAGATAACTAGCAAAACTAGATGGAAAAGGTTTTGGTCTGAGAAACCTAGTTAACCAGGTGAGTACCCTAGATAAATTGACAAGAATATTAAAAAGGGAAATCCCTTAAAGGGTAGAGTGACAAACCAGGTGCCTCTAGGGAGGTAAGTTCAGGGTGCTTTCAAGTCGCCTTCTTTGAAGAAGCCAGTTTTCCAGATGCTGCATGGTTTCTTACTGAAGTTGGGGTTGACAGGCCCAAAAAATGGAAGTGCTCCTTGGCCTTGGTTGGTGTAGTGATAACCTGGGTCTTCCCATAAAAAGGGAAGAGCAGCTTGAAAGGATATCCCCAACAATAGGCAATACTTTGATCCTGAAGTATTTTCAGATAAGTTTTCAGTTTTCTCCACAGGGGCCAGATCAGCAAAAAACTGCTATCCGTGGCCTTGGAAACATTATCCAATTGACTTACATTTACAATTTTACCTGGATCCTTATATAGTTCACAGTGTAGAATATGGTGGGGTTTACCATACACTACTTTTTTTATATTCCTTGCTGGTGCCCCCCCAGAAGTCTTTTCACTTCCTTTCCTGATGACATGGGAGACCGATCTGGGGGTATTACTTACTCCTCAATAGCTTTCTAAAAATGCTACGCCTTACAGTTGTGATGATTAGTCTGCCTAAAAATTTTAAGTCACTTACAGACAGCAAGCATACAGATCAGGATTTATGACATTACTAAGACTTCCTGTTCTGCAAAGTTGTTCTGTGTCAAAGACTTCCAGTGTAGCATTGGAGACTCATATCATGTATATGATATCATGTATATCAGGCAATTCAAATATCTTAAAACAGAACAGATGTGAAATTAACATACACTTCTACAATACGACAAACTTACTTGTGAGCCCTCTTCTAGCAATGAAAGCTCTGCACTCTTTATTGCTACCATTCAATACTTATCAGGAGACAATGTTGTTATTGACAAAAAATACATGAACATCTCCATGCAATCACACATAGGTTCACCCCACCTCCTGGTTAACCCCCAGGGCCTTAAGCTGCATACACACGAGCAATAATTATCCTTGGAAACGAACGACTAACGACCGTTTGTCTGATAAATCTGATCTGTCTAAATCTAGAACAGGCCTCCCTGCCTTTTTCAGTAAAAATTGCAAAAAATTAGTACTGTATACAGAAGCTTCTAAATCAGCCGCCTAAGACCTGTCTGATCTCAGGTTGCTAAACAGTTAAACCCATTTAACTGAAAGGATGCTCATACCCTGGATTTCAGTGGACTACAGAGTGGAAACTAGGTTACACTGCACTGAACAAACCCTGGCAGTCATTGCCCAGAGCTAGGATTGTTTTAGCTCTCTTTCACCCTTTTTTAACATGCTGCTCGCAGTCAGGTGGGTGGTACTGTGCTAGATTAGCTGCTCTTTGCAGTCATCAGCCCTGCCTCCTTTTACGTTTTATGTGCAAGTATCCTGGGTCCTAAATCTGTGGTAGAAACAGAAAGTGTGTGCTGGAACACATGCCTTGTATTCTAGTCATGGTAGCTAAGACCAGAAGCTCATTCATGTTCAGAATATTCATCTAAGGTACTTACTTAGGTGCAATTCTGCCTATGCGGTGTTCATATGACATTTCAGCAATGTCTATTGAAAATTCGGAGCACTAGTGTGAAGGCCTGGCTGTGCTAAGTTTACTTTATAATTGTGATCCTACTGAAAGTTATGTCTGGAGTGCATGCAGTGTTTCTACTTGGATACTACAGATGGATCAAACACCTCTGAGGGCAATATCTGAATAAAAAACAACTCAAGGATTAAAAAATCTTATTATCTAAATGCTTGCATTTAGATAACACAAATTATTCATTCTTTTGTCCCCTAGCTCTCTAGGTCTGGATGCATGTGAATAGCCGTCAAAACGGTACATTTAAAAATACATATTTTAAATTTCCTGGCTGTTCTTGCCCCCCAGTCACACGGTCCTGCCCTCCAGCCTCAAGCTAGCACTGCCTGGACCACCTGGCATCTGCGTTCCCTGGACTCACATACCCAACGTTCACAGGTCAGGGATGCAGATGCCGGCTGGAATCTGTGTAGCCTGGCGATGCCTGGTCGCCATCCCCAGGGGAAGGAGGAGCCGGACAACGCTTGATGATGCCGCGGGCACATGGGGACCAGGTAAGACTTGAAAACTCCCTGGAGATTCCACCCTGAGTGTGGCTCTGGGTTACTGCTTTTGGTATGGATAATTCACCCCGAGCCACATTCGGGATTACCGCTAGGGAGGTTAAGGTATTGCAAGAGACTCTAAATGTGTTTTTTTTCACACCTGCACATGTAGACAAACCTCAAGCACCAGAGCCAGCAATTTTTATGTGACCATTTCACAAGCTAAACCAATGAGAGACAAAAGAGAATTGTCCAGAAAGTAAAATGCGTAAAGTAAAAGGGTCTATACAGCCTTTCCTCTTCCTGTCTGATTGTCTGTCATCACACAACAGCACAATGTATGCTTATACACAATTTTTAATGGTTTATTATTATGATATGTATATGATATTTATTATTTTGTTTTTTGTTTTGATTGTGTAGTTGATCATTTGTGGAACGTAAAACCAGGGTCCTTGGAGGCGGACCTATGGGTTCCATCAGTAATGATAACTACCATCAATTCAAATAAATTGTATTTTCTCTGCACCTTGAATGTTTTTCAAATCATTGAATGAAAAATGTTTGATGTTGTTTTTATTGAAGAATAAATAGAAATTGTGTCATTTCAATTTCTATATTGAATATAAGTGCTTTATAATATTTTTCCTAAACTACTCATTGGGGAAACAAATTATGAGTCCCAATCTGTGCTGTCAGTAAATCTTGGCAGCCTGCTAGCTCTGCTGGAGATGAGATGTATACAGACTGTGAGCTGCCTAAGGTATTTATGCAGGGCAAAGCAACGCAGTGAGCCGTAAGACAGACAAGAGGTAAAAGTGCAAAGCTTCAGGCATCTGCTTGTCTTTATTAGCTAGTTGCCCAAAATGAACAAAACAACAAAATAAACATACACAGGCAGAAAAAACCTGGACATGAACCAGGTGGTCAGGGACATGTCCTAACTTTTCCCTGACCAACTCCAGGACTCTAAACTGCTCCAGTGTTCTAACATTACTATGGAAACTAACTAACCTTTCCTTAAGCTTTTAACTGGCAAAGTGCTTGAATTTGGGTGCAATATAAACACCATCACACACTGTACCAATTAAGTACTGTGACACCCTGTCACAATATGTATCTTTTCCTAAATTCCTATCTTTCTCCGTCAGAACTTCTAAACATAACTGAAAATCTGCAGAGTCACTGAATGTTTACTAAAGTTCTGGTGTTTAACTCTTTGTTGCTCACAACCGAACCCTAATGTACCAGGGTGTAGGTTTGCTGTACCAGGACAGGTTCAGACCTTTGAGAGCCAGCAATCCTGTGCATCATCTAGCAGCTAGAACCTTGCTAGCTTTTCAGTGCTTGCACTGCAGCTCTGTTTTTTTAAGAATTGCAGATTAACCTCCCTGGCGGTAACCCCGAGTGTGGCTCGGGGTAAAAAAAAAAACCTGCTGAAAGCAGTAACCCGGAGCCGCACGGGGTAGCTAAAAACATAAAAAATAATGACTTACCTGGTCCCATCGGCATCCTCCAGTGTCCTGCCCATCGGATCCCATCCTCGGGCCGCATCCTCTTCCTCCAATCTGTCCTCCGGCGAGTGTGCTGATGTTCCCCGGGAGTTCCCGGTGACGTTGGTGCATGAGAGGGAGCGTGGTGGGAAAATTATTCAAATAAAATTATTTTGTTTGAATAATTATTTTAATTTTATATATATATATATATATATATATATATACTACTGTAGAGTTATATTACAGGTTTCAGTATTTTTATACACCCTTGTTTTAACAGATTTTTGTGTTTTTTTTATTATTAAATGTAATAAATGTATTAAATATTGGCTTACAATGTAAAATACATTTTCATGAGGGACAATGTACCGCTTTTTTACATATAAATCCAGGATCCTGAAATGAACCGCCCAGGAAGATAAAAGCAGGTGGCCAATCCTTGTTGTCCCCAGTCATTCTCTATTTGGCTGCCCTGGGTTTATGCTACATGTAACATATCCTCCAAGATAAGGATTCACTGGTGTGAGGAAATGATAACCACATGGGAACCTCACCACCAGTCTGAACATGGGTTTAGGTTGTATTAGCAGTTTTTGCAAGCGGTTTCAGTTTGTTTATACTGCTTAAAACTTCCTGCAAAATATGAAAAAAGTGTCATACAAATGAAAATACCAGTGATGATAATATGGAAAGGATGAAAATTCCAACTAGAGGCCTACAGGAAAAGTGATTGCATCCAGCTGGAGGAGGTCAGGTAGTTGGAAAGAATTGGAGAGGGCAGGCTCTCATGCTAGTCTCTTTGAGAAACTAGAAACTTGACACATACTACTAATCTAAGTAGACTGCTTTATCCCTGACTATTACCTAAATACCACCAGATAGTGCCCTAAAGTTCCAAAAACTCCAACAAAATCAGAGCAGCATCAAAGTGCTACTGACCCAATGTCATCAGTCTTTGGCAATGTGCCACCCCAATTAGTCAGGCCCACACTTGTAGGCAGTGTAATGTCTTGTATTGTAAAGTTTCCTTTAGGAGTCCTTAATTAAATGCAGGTCTTTATAGTGGAAAATAAACACTGCTGGACCATTGTTTCTTTAGGAAATGCTAAATTAGCTGATAAGGAAAAACAATACCTCTTTCCAAGGTAAGATGATCTAGGGCAGTGGTGCCCAATCTTTTTTCATCAGGGGGGCCGCTGTTGACATTGACAATAAATTGAAATGTTTCTAGTTACTGTAACATACATGCACCTAATAAAAGAGATGACAAGAATCTCTGCAATGGATACTTCCAGATTCATGCAATTCATGTGACAGATAGCCAAGGGGTACATGTTCTTACTACTACATCTTCAGGTCCCTAAATCTCCCCATTCCTGAAAAGGTAAGTGGCCAGATATGTGTGACAGGGTAGCATGGTATATTAGCTAAAGTTTTTGTTATCTTGTGACGGCACTGCAGCAATAAAATTTTAAGGGGAGTTAGCCACAAAAGCCCCACATTTATTCTACATTTTAATATACCTAAAGCTACCGTTTCAGGAGAAACTGGGATTCAAAGAACATAGGTAGGCAGTTATATGTGACAGGGCACCAAGATATATTATGAGTGATAACATTTTAGTAGGGGGGGGGGTTAACTACTGTTAAATGGAAATTAGCATTCAGAGCAGGTAGGTGATCAGCTATGTGTGTCAGGGTAGCATGGTATGACAGGTATAGTTTTTCGTATCTTTTGATGGCGCAATAGTAATGAAATTTTAGGGGTAGTTATCCAGAAGAAACCCCCACTCCCAGTTACATTTCCCTTTTCTTGCAGAGAAATTGAAATTTCAAGTTGCCAAAATTCCTTTGTTCCAGAGAAAGTGGGTTTCACGGAATGTAAGTGTCCAGCTATGTGTAACAAGCAGCTGAAGGAGACATGAAGGTTTATGCATGGGGATTATGACAGCTGCATTATCTCACAGTACAAGGTGGATGGGGAGCAGCTTCCTTTCCTGGTAGTATGATCTCAATAGAGAATCATAGGAGATGCAAGTGCCCCATCCCCTACAAGACAAAAAGAGCAGAGAGGGAATGAGGAGAGGGCCGGATCTGACAGCTCCACAGGCTGGATGTGGCCCACGGGCTGTAGGTTAGGCACCCTTGATCTAGAGGGTTTAGTTGGAATAAAAATTACAAAGTAAAAGCTTAAGCCATAGAGCAAAGCAAAGCACACGTGTGGAGACCCATTGGCATGATCAGAAGGTCTGATTACTAGCCCGAATGAGGCCCATTTAAGCTGAAATTCTGAACAGATGCCAAGTGGGGCCCCAAAAAGATTTTTTGCTCTTGTTACATTAAATCAAAATAGTAGAATCAACATGAGATTACATCAAAATTTATCACAACTAATAGAGACATAATTCTTACTATTATCTCTACCGACTCCGCCAAAGCTAGATGATAACAGCCACCATCACAAACACAAATTCCAGAAATATCTAGAACAGACATCATCAGTACCAGCGTCCCCTCTGGTTTGAACCAGTCATCTATTAGCTAAAACGTATATTTTACTTTGACTTTGTCCATCCATAATCAGGGCCCAAAGCACTTCTATTTAAACAACAGGCAAGGTCACGTTGGGACCCTGGTCACATGCCCAAATCTTAAGTGCAATAGGAATTAATCCAGGGAATTGACATAGGAATTAGAACAGACTTGGACATATTTTACTCTGCCACTCCCATCTCCTGCCTTTGGACTGATTTTTCCATCTGGACTCCAAAACATCCTCTGCTGCTGCCATCCTGAACTGGTATTTCATCAAACCATCTCTTTGACTAAATCATCATATCCCACTCTAGGAACTCAGCAAGTTTAGAAGCCTCACTTCAGTCCATATTACTGGACTGCATCTCCTGGACTTCATTTTGGCACACTGTTTAACATACGCATATGGTTTGCAATTATCTGTAAAAATGTATTGTTCACCCAGCTCTCCCTTTCTTGGCACTACTCCCTGTCCTCCCCAGTCTGATAATTCATTGTCTCTCTGCTCCTTCACTCTCCTGATTTCTCTGTCTGTGCTCCTGCATCTTTTTTTCTCTACTGATACTTTCTGGTGACATCTCACCCAACCCTGGTCCCCCACACAGCCTCCCCCGTCCATATACTCTCAGCAAGACACTCCCTTATCCTAACTTCATCCCCATTCACCCTACCCATAAATTCTTACACCCTCTCTCAGGCAGTCTATGGAATGCCCGATCTGTTGGCAATAAATTAACCTCCATACACAACCTTCTCCCTTCTAAATCTCTAAACTTTCTGGCGCTCATTAAAAACTTGGCTTTCCTCCTCTGACTCTGACTCTGCTGCTGCCCTCCTCTTTTGGTGGCCTGCACTTTACACATATCCCTAGACCTGGCAACAAAGTAGGGGGTGGTGTGGGTCTCATTCTCTCAACTGTACATACAGAGTCCTTCCTACCCCACCCTCTCTCATTTTCACCTCTTTTGAAGTCCACTCTGTCCGACTTTTTAGCCCCTTACCCCTCATTGTTGCTGTTGTCTACTGCCCCCATGGCCCAGTATCACAATTTTTGGATAACTTTGCTTCCTGGCTCCCACACAATCTTTTCCATGACTTATTCACCCTCATCCTTAGTGACTATAATGTTGCAATGGATGAGCAGAACCTTCCCTCCTCAGCCAAACTGCTCTTCATTACCTCCCATTTTGGACTCATTCAGAACATCAATGGCCCCACACACATAGCCAGACACACTTTAGACCTGGTATTTTCCAAACTCTGCAACCTCACCCTCCTTGACAACTCACCATTTCCCCTTTCTCTTATCACCTTCAACCTATCGAACTCTTCCCCCCCCCCCCTTGCCACATCCCAGACCTGGTCAATGGCAGAGAGAAATCCGTAACATTGACCACAACATTTTCTCAAACTGCCTTGCCTCCCTAACCTCCGCTCTCTCCAAAATCACCTCCCCAGATGAAGCTACCACTCTGTTAAACCACTCTTTCCTTGGCTTTGGATAAAGTTGGCCCTGCAACCTTCTGATACACCCGGCCTGCCAACCCCTGACCCTGGCACAACAATCACACCAAACAGCTACAAAAGACTGTTCGTGCAGCTGAGTGGAATGCAGTGGAGAAAATCAGGTCTCAGCACTGACTTCATGGACTACAAAGCCAAGCTACAAAGCTTTACCACAGAGTTCACTGTCATCAAGCAAAATTATTTCTCCACAGTCATTTCCTCTCAAGCTTCCAACCCACGCAACCTCTTCTCAACAATTGACTCCCTCCTAAACCCCACACCTGCTCCCCCCACCACAACCTTCTCTGCCCAAGACATTGCCACCTACTTTACAGATAAAATAAATAAAATCAGACATGATGTCTCTGCCCACGGAGCCACTCCAACCATACCCACCCTTTCCACTTGTAAATCATCATTGGCCTCCCTCAGCCCTGTTACTGTGGACGAAGTCTTTTCTTTCATCATCTCCATCTACTATCTGTCCGCTTGACCCAATTCCCTCTGATCTACTCCGTCCCCATTCCTCCACCCTGGCCCCTGCTCTAACCGAACTATTTAAGCTCTCCCTTTCTACAGGTAAATACCCCTTAGCTTTCAAACATGCCATAATTCTCCCTATCCTAAAGAAACCCTCACTGGACCCCTCCCTATCCTCTAACTACCATCCTATCTCCCTTCTCCCATATGTCTCCAAACTTCTTGAAAGCCTTGTCTACAAAAGACTCACCGATTACTTGAGCATCAACTCTCTCCTTGACCCTCTCCAGTCTGGTTTTAGATCTGCCCATTCCACTGACAGAGCCCTTACTAAAATGGCCAATGACCTCATCAGAGCTAAGTCTCAAGGCAACTTTTCCCTGCTCCTTCTCCTTGATCTTTCCTCTGCTTTTGACACTGTTGATCACCCCCTTCTAATACAAATCATGCTCTCCATTGGTGTCAGTGACACTGCTCTCTCTTGGTTTGCTGTCTGACCCCTTCTTTCAAGTTTCTTTCAATGGTAATTCCTCCTCGCCCACCCTCCTCCCTGTTGGTGTTCCCCAAGGGTCAGTCCTTGGACCGGTTCTCTTTTCTCTGTACACCTGCTCTCTCGGTAGTCTCATATCCTCCTTTGGCTTACAGTACCTCAGTCCTGGGTCTTATGCTACCTGTCAGCCATCTCATCATCGGATGTCTGACTGATTTTTGAAACTCAGCCTGGATAAAACAGAACTCATCATCACCCCCCCCTCCCAAATTCCAATTTTCCCCTGACATATTTCTAACTGTTAACAACACAGTTATTCGGCCCTCCCCTCAGGCATGTTGTCTTGGTGTCACCTTTGACTCTGCCCTCTCATTTACTCCCCATATTCAGAACATTTTCAGGTCCTGTCACTTTCATCTCCAAAATCTGTCATACCTGTCCCCTGAGACCACCAAACTCCTTGTACATGCTCTTCTCATCTCTCGTCTGGACTCCTTCCCTCCGCCCCTCTTCCGCTGCATCTCTTTGTGGATCTCTACACTGCTTCCATTTCACCTTAGAATTTAAGCTCCTGTGCTTTGCCTTCAAATCCACTCACAGTTATTGTCCCACTTACATTTCTGACCTGGTAAAAAAAGTACTCCCCCAGCCATTATCTCCGCATGCACGGATACAAGACTTGTCTAGAACTGCCACAATTCTCTGGAATGGTCTTCCTCATCCTATTCGGTTTGCTCCTACTTTCCGCTCATTTAAAAGAGCACTCAAAACCCATTTTTTCAAACTTGCTTACCCATCTTCTTCTGTCTTTTGAAACCATCACTACTTCCCACCACTACATATCACCCATCCTATAGTGTTTAAGCTCTTTGGGGCAGGGTTCGCTCCTCCTGTATCACTGTATCCTGTATCACTGTATTCAGATAAAAAAATATATATACGCACTTCACTGTTGCAGTTATTAGTGGTGAAAGCATTTAGTGGCCTATTTCAGTACAAAAAGAAAAATATATTCTCAGTTCACTTCTGCAGTTATTTGTGGTGAAAGCGTTTAGTGGCCTATTTCAGTACAAAAAGAAAAATATATTCTCAGTTCACTTCTGCAGTTATATGCGGTAAAAGCGTTTAGTGACGTATTTGAGTAAAAAAAGAAAAATATATACGCAGTTCTCTGTTGCAGTTATTTGTGGTGAAAGCATTTAGTGGCCTATTTCAGTACAAAAAGAAAAATATATTCCCAGTTCACTTCTGCAGTTATATGTGGTGAAAGCGTTTAGTGAGGTATTTGAGTATAAAAAGTATAATATATACGCAGTTCATTGTTGCAGTTATTTGTGGTAAAAGTGTTTAGTGGCCTATTTCTGTACAAAAAGAAAAATATATTCGTCGCTTTTAGGGGTGTTTTAATTGGCTTTTACTTTATTTAGTTCAGCTAAATGTATGTCAGACAGAGAAGTACCAGGCCATGCACAGAGGAGTGGCAAAGGCTTAAATGTTTCTGGTGTAGGCAGAGGTCGCAGGGTGGGTTCGTCAGACACAACCCTTAGTTGGCATGGCCCCGGGCAGGCCCTGTGCTCTCACTTGTCCTCAACCTACCTTTGTCCTTTCCTGTTCCCTCAGCCACAGAATTATTGTATGCTGTGGGCTCAGCTGCACTATACAGCGAGGACGAGCTAGTAGAGGAGAGTCAGCAGCTACTGCCCAGCCATGATCTGAAGGAGACATCCACCGCTTCCCCTGCTAGGCGGGCAAGTAGTGATGAGGAGAGTGGCGTGGGAGGTGGTGTTGCGAGCGGTCAGGCTCCTGACCCAGAGACCGTTGAGGAGGACGACGTGCAGTGACGTGCAGACTCTACTCGATGATGATAAAGCCGATTGCACTTGAGAGCCAGGTGAGGAAGGGGCTTCATCATCATCAGGAGAAGAGGGTAGCAGCTTGCCCGTGAGGCAGTGGCTGGCTGAGATTCAGCAGGGTGGCAGCAGTGGGAGGTTGGGAGCCAAACGTGCCTCGGGTAGACCACCTGCTTTGCAGCAGCCTACCTGCCCGAGAAGTAGTGGTTCAGGGTTTCACTGAGGCAGCAGCAGTAGCAGTCAGTCAGTGTGGAGTGTTGGGGGAAAAATCCCCTAGTCGGCGGTGTGGCAGTTTTTTGTTAAGCCACCAGAGGAGGTTAACATGGCCATATATAGAATATGTGGGCAGAGGGTAAAGCGTGGCCAGGGTGCCAATGTTGGCACCACGGTCCTGCGTCAACATATGCGGCATACAGTGGCCTGGGAGAACCGAGGCTCCGATGTGGTGGTCCAGCCTGCCGCAGCAACCGCTGCCTCACCCAGTGGCACGCACCGGGTTTCAGGCAGACAAGGCTCCACCACCTCAGCCGAAGGGAGCTGTATGTCATTTCCATCTTCTGCTGGTCCAGATGCTCCTCCTTCTCCTACTCCTCATCAGTCATTCCGTCAGCAATCGATCACCGAAGCGATTGCCAAGAGACAACAGTATGCGTGCACTCATCCAATGGTGCAGAAGCTGAATGTGCTCCTGTCTAAGTTGCTGGTGCTGCAGTCCCTCCCTTTCCAAGTGGTGGACTCTGCACCTTTCAGAGAACTGATGGCTTGTGCCGAGCCGAGGTGGAGAGTCCCAAGCCGTCATTTCTTTGCGAAAAACGCAGTACCAGCCCAGCACAAATATGTAGAACAGAAGGTGGGCCAGTCCTTGAGCCTGTCGGTGTCTGCCAAAGTGCACAGCAGCGCCAACGTGTGGAGCTGTAACTACAGTCAGGGACAATACATGTCCTTTACAGCCCACTGGGTGAATGTGGTTCCTGAACAGCCACACCAGCAACTTAGCCAGGTGACACCGCTTCCGCCTCCACGTTCTCACGCCGCTGGTCCTGCGACAATGTCCACCTCTGCCTCCTCATCCTCCACCGTGACCTCAGCCTCCACTACAGAGACAATTCACAATGCTCCTCCAGCATACCACATGTGCAGGGCATGGCGGTGTCACGCTGTTCTGCACCTGGTTTGCCTGGGTGAAAGGAGTCACACAGGGGAGGAACTGCTCCGTGTGATTTATCATGAAATCGAATCCTGGCTTTCTCTGCGACAACTCAAATTCGGAACTATGGTGACCGACAATGGGAAGAACATGGTGTTGGCGCTGCGTCAAGGAAGGCTGAGTCATGCGCCCTGCATGGCACACGTCTTCAATCTGGTTGTCAAGTGGTTCCTGAAGTCTTCCACCCATCTGCAAGACATCATAAAAATGGCTGGGAAACTTTGCATGCACTTCAGCCACTCGTACACCGCAAAGCACACCCTTCTTGAGCTGCAGCGGCAGAACGGCATCCCCCAACATAGGCTGATATGCGACGTTTCCACTCGTTGGAATTCCACCCTCCATATGTTGGACCGACTATACGAACAGAGAAAGGGCATCAACGAATTCTTGATGATCCAAGCGAATAGGGGTACTCCCATGTGTAACTTCGATGTCAGCCAGTGGCAGCTCATGCATGACACCTGTCGTTTGCTTAGGCTTCTTGAGGAGGCCAAGTTATTTGTCAGTCGCCAGGACTACGGGACGAACAACGTCATTCCACTGCTTGGATGAGGAAGACGAGGTAGAGGACCCAGACACACCGTGGCAGTATGCAGTGGAGATGGAGGCAGAGAGTCCCTCTGAGTCACTTGCATAAATGGCCCGCTGCATGCTCACTTGCTTGCGTAGTGCCAGCCTACAGAGTACTACAGAGACATCCTATGTAGTCAGTTGGTCGCTGCCTATCTGCGCCATTGCCCATCCTCTCGCAGGTCTGACTAGGGGGGCCCTCTGCACTCACGTTCCATTGCCATGGCTGCTGGGGAGGGGTGTGGCAGGAGCAGTACCAGCCCCATCAGCAGCAGTTTAGAGTCGCTGATGAGCAGCTTGCTTCACCCGCATAGTGAAGAAACTACTCACCAGCAGCTAGACATACAGCAGAACCTGAACCAGCAGGTAGTGGCATAGGTAGTGGCACCCTGCCAGCCGTCATTGAAAATCCGCTGAACTACTGGGCAGCCAAACTGGACATGTGGCCGCAACTGGCCGAGTTTGACCTGGAAAAGCTGTCCTGCCCAGCCAGTAGTGGGGCATCAGAGCGGGTGTTAAGTGCGGCGGGGGCCATAGTTACCCCAAGAAGAACTCGCCTGTTCACCCAAAATGTGGGAAGACTGACCTTTGTCAAGATGAATCAGGCGTGGATCTGCCAGGATTTCCACCCACCAATGCCTGATGCATCTGATTAGATGATCTATGACGCCTCACCCATACCTTGACAAAAGAGGCCTCAGCTACTACTCTGATGCTGCCACCCGCCTGATGCCACACATCAGATGCCAAGTGCTCCTTCTTTCACCCACCTTTGTCAGCGGGTACTGGTATTGCCACCCACCGCATCACTCCTTCACCGGGTCACTTTGTGGTCTCCTGATGCTGCTGCTGCCATCTCCACACTATGTCACCTGGTGCTGCTGCTGCCGCCACCTCCAGACTCTGTCATTGTGCCACTCTGGCCTCCTGATGCTGCTGCCACCTCCGCACTGTCATTGTGCCATTCTGTGGCCTCCTGATGCTGCCGCCACCTCCAGACTCTGTCATTGGGCCACTCTGTGGTCTCTTTATGCTGCTTTCACCTCACCACTATGTCATTGTGTCACTCTGTGGACTTCTCAAGCTGTTCTCCCACCCTCCCCACTCCATGACTGGGCCACTATTTTGCCTTTTTGGCCTGAATGACAATCACTATTTATTTGACCCTTCTTCTGATCTGTCAAAAGGAAGGAAAAAACAGATGCACAACGAATCTTGTCTGTGTAAGGCCTGTATGGTCCCATCAGCATTGGCTTATGATTTGGTAGCCAAAAGCAGGAGTGGGTACAAAACACAGAAGACATGCAAATATTCCATTCACATGTCATCTGGCACATGGCATTAGCAATACTAATGGATTATTGAGAAAATGCTGACCGAGTGAAGGCATATGCTCCACAGACAGGATCCGTTTTTTGTGGTTATTGTTCTGACGGATCAGAGGAAGGGCAAAATAATCAGTGACGTCAACACAAACTTACTGCTGATACCCTCTCCCCTCTGTCAGGTGGCTCTACTTGTAAAAGCGGTTAATAGATTAGGTTCTGTAGACATCTATGTGGAATCAGCTGACGAGGGTATAAAAGGCAGGGTGCAGGCCCCCACTACCAGTAGGCGACAGACTATATTGTACCTGTCAACCTGTGCGTTAAGGAAAGCTTTGGCAGATATGGGGTGTCTGAACAGGGGATATATTTTGAGATTGTTGTTGTTTACCGTCAAGTTTGCATGGTGTTTTTATCCTCGCGACCAGCTAGACGATCGCACGACTTCATGACGTCAAGAAGGCTCTGGGAATCCACGGGTGCGAAGAAGCTTGGGATCAGAAGTGCTGTCTGGTACCGATGATGGCACTTGCACGCCGCTGATGGCCTTTAGTGACATCCTACGAAAAGACACATACCCGGTGAGATGATCTGAAGTCAAGGCAAATGTATTAGCAGCCCTATACTCCTGACCTGCTTTATAACCTGTAAAATGAAGTAAAGCATGTTGGGATTTCTGTAGACTCCTCACAGGTTAGGTGTGTAAACTGCAAACAAACAATGGAGACGAGTGAAACCTCACTTGTTTTGCTACTTGGGAAGACTGTGCCCTCAGCAGGACTAGAAGTTAGTAAAGTGGAGCACAACTATTAAAAGTATAAAATTAGTCAACTTCTTGACGCTAACATGGACCTGTAAGGCTGAGTTCATACTTGAGTTATTTGGTCAGTTTTCACCCCGTGACTGCCCAAATAAGTGAAGTGTGCAGTGATTCTAATAGCGACGCCTGTCATCTGCATGTCATACTGACTCACAGTATCATTTCACTACCACAGCAGACTCCCTATGTGTGTTACTGCAAGGCACAGTGTTCTACACCACTATCAAGGCTCTCTGCAGGCCAGAAATAGACGTTTCTTAACGCGATTCGCCACAAATAAATTTGGATTGAAGCCAATATTTTTTTAAAAACTCAGCGAACCGGCTGAATCAAATTTTTGAGAAATTCTCTCATCTCTACTGTTGAGGACAAATGGTCTGTGGTAGTTTTGTCCCATGTATGGTGTTATTGAGATGGTAGGAAAGTTGACTACCAATTTGTACTGAAATTTTCCTACTTGACTCGCTTCGTGTCATTACACAGTGTCTAGTTAAAGAATTTCCTGCAACTGGTATTGTTCTAGTGCAGGGGTGCCCACACTTTTTTGGCTTGCGAGCTACTTTTAAAATGACCAAGGCAAAATGATCTACCAGCAATAAAAACTTGGACTCACCAATTCCTGTGCACCGTAGAGTGTATTTTGAAAGGTAGGGCTCTGCGATCTACTCACTTTGCCTTTGCGATCTACCAGTGGATCGCGATCCACCTGTTGGGCACCCCTGTCCTAGAGGATTCAGCAGGGGAATCAAATGCAGTTTTCAAATAGATAGTTTCACTTCCTTAATATCATTAAGGTAAGGAGAAACTTAACACAAAACTAAAAAAAAAAAAAACTTACCTTCAATCCCCCTGGGCAGTCCGATCACTCCTGGGGTGTCCTGCGTTGGGTCCCGTGTGGTCCCGTAGCCGGCAATCCGGGCACCGCCATCTTTGTCTTCTCTCCTGGGTTCTTCATCCTACGTCACCCGACCCAGGGGTGAGATCGGGTGACGTAGGATGCGTGAAATCGGAAATTTTTTGTGCAAAAAAGCTCCTTCTGCGTATGCCTGAGCATCTGACGTAGGTATTCCAGGAGGCTTTGCTGTCAACCTGTGCGTTAAGGAAAGCTTTGGCAGATATGGGGTGTCTGAACAGGGGATATATTTTGAGATTGTTGTTGTTTACCGTCAAGTTTGCATGGTGTTTTTATCCTCGCGACCAGCTAGACGATCGCACGACTTCATGGCATCAAGAAGGCTCTGGGAATCCACGGGTGCGAAGAAGCTTGGGATCAGAAGTGCTGTCTGGTACCGATGATGGCACTTGCACGCCGCTGATGGCCTTTAGTGACATCCTACGAAAAGACACATACCCGGTGAGATGATCTGAAGTCAAGGCAAATGTATTAGCAGCCCTATACTCCTGACCTGCTTTATAACCTGTAAAATGAAGTTATGCATGTTGGGATTTATGTAGACTGTAGACTGTAAACTACAAACAATTGAGACGAGTGAAACTTGTTTTGCTACTTGGGAAAACTGTGCCCTCAGCAGGACTAAAAGTTAGTAAAGTGGAGCACAACTATTAAAAGTATAAAATTAGTCAACTTCTTATATCATTCATATAAAAATGATGTTACTGGTGTATGCTAAAATGATTTTAGATCTAGCTGGCATTACATAACTATTCTTGATTAGAAGTGTGTCACTAATATTGTATTGATGTTTTTGCCAGAACAACATATTGACTGACAGGTCATTTTACTTCCTCGTTTTAGCTAACCACCAATTAAAGGTCTGTAGCACTCTACATCCTTTGTTTAGAGTTGCAGAGGTATGCTGGTATCACTGTATATCATAGTATTTTGTAGTATTATGGTATAATTAATGGGTATCAAACCATCCAGATTTTGCAAAATTTGTGATGGTTCATCAAAGCTGGTGGCCAGTATGACCAGCAGCTCTAAATCTGTTGTTAAGGAAAAACAGCAGACCATGTTCCTATTGACTGATGTTAGTCAAAGACTGTTCCACTTCTGACAACCCCCAGGTAATGGCAACATTGACCTTTGTTCAACTTGAGAACAGGCTCTCAGCTGCTGATTACATAGTTTACTAACCACATTGAACCCTTCGCTACATAGACAGTTCCTGGCTTCAGTTGAAATCGAAAATCTTGCCAAAACACGTTTAGGTACATCACCAAGTAGTGGGAATTTTAAGGCCAACATTCATCCAAACATTATCTTTACATATTTTATAATTTTATTTCCTTTATTAGCTTAAAACTCATTTATTTAAAAAAAAAACTCCTCGGTCAAACAAAATTAAAAGCCTTCATTACATATACGATCCTCTTATTGGGGTTTTCCCAAAAAGGGATAAATCCTGTTATCTATGCGTTTCGCTGATCTTGTCCGCTTCTTCAGGAAATCAGTGATCTGTATGTATGAACAGGCAAATTTTCCCACTCAATACTGTGAGGGACATCGAGGAGAGCGGTGCTGACGTATTTCTCACAGGCAATTATCGCCAATTATCCTTAACTTTAACTTGTACAAAAATTTCCATGGCACCATGTTCAAATCAGTATAATCATTACTGAGTAGATTACTGTGGGAATCCAGCTATCTGCATAGGACTGACCCTGAGCTGAACGGTGATCAGATAAAGCTTGGGATTGCTTGGAACAAACAAAAACATGCTGCACTTTATTGAAAGACAAACAAGGATAAGGACACGTATAAAGGGGTTTCCCCGCAGTAATCTACTCAGTAATGATTACACTGATTTGAACATGGTGCCATGGAAATTTTTGAAGAAGGGAAAGTTAAGGATAATTGCCTGTGAGAAATAAATGTCAGCACCGCTCTCCTTGCTGTCCCTCACAATATTGAGTGAGATGATTCGCCTGATTAAACATACAGATCCCCCACAATAAGTGGACGAGATCCGCAAAACGCGTAGATAACAGGATTTATCCCTTTTTGGGAAGACCCCAATAGGAGGATCTTGTATGTAATGAAGGCTTTAAATTCTGCTTGTCTAATGTGTTTTTTTTAATTAAATGAATTTTATGATGTTTAATAAAGGAAATTTGAATATATGTAAAATAATTTTTGGATAATTATTGCCCCTAAAAGTCAGATTACTTGGTGATATACCTAAATATGTGTTTTGGCAAAGCTTAAGAGGTATGTGGCCAGGGTAACCCTATAGGTTAGATCTGTTTTAGGATGAAATTGAAAATCTGCAATTCTATACCAGAATCCCACAGGCAGGCAAGGGGATGCACATTTTTAAAAAGAAAACGCAGAGAATTTCACCTGTGCATCCTTATCTTCTTTCCATACTAGTTGCCTGTTAGATGCTGAAAATAGCACAGACCACACAAAGGCAGTGAAGAAAATGGCAGGTCTTCAGTTTATCACTCGGCAATCTCTACCTGGCAAATAAAAAAGTACAGTCTTCAGTGTGGGATAATATTTGTGCAATATGATGCTTTTTCAGACAGATCTGCAGTGAAAATTTTCTATCATTGGATCCACACACAGCTAAAGGCTGGGGATAATGTAGCTCCTGCACGCACAGGGGTTACATCATCCAATGACGGAAGAGAATTTCTGTCTTCACAGAAGTCTGTTGTGGAACTAGTGCCCTCTTTGGATGCAGCTTTGACAGGTCCTGGAGGGCGACTGCACAGGGTAAGTATGTGCCATAATTGGCAAGTATACACAGCATATTAAATCATTATGGCAGAAGCTCACCACCCACCAACAAGTTTAGTTCTGCTTTAATATATTTTACACTTTTAGAGGTAGCAGGGTTTATTGCAGTTTCCTTATTGCTGAGGTCACCCTTTATAAAACATATATTCATATGTCAATATGCAGAGTCAGGTTAAGATGACTCTCTTGGAATACACAAAAAGTCTTTTCTGTCACAGCGTCCAATTCCAATTTATTTTATATTGTATGAAGTAAAAAGAAAATATGGCTTCTATAGAAAATATAAATGTTTTTACAATTCTATATGTTGGCTCCAATTTTCTTTCGTTAGGTATGATTTTAGCTTATACATTGTATACATGTGCAATAACAAAAGTATTATGTGTTCTTATAACATTTATTTACTCCAAATAGATGCTGTAAATTGCTCACATTTGCATGATCCCCCCCCCCCCACCAAAAAAGTACTATTCTCAGATTATGCTCACAAGACAGTATACACGATGTTATCTTTTACATACTTTCTGCTGCGTATGCAAAACTATACAAGAATATAAATCAAAACATAGCATAGGAGATAGCGCTCTGGAGCAGTGGTTGCCAACCTTTTTGGTCCCGCGGACCACTAAAATCACCGGCTCCTGACCGTGCGTGCGTCTGTCTATGGAATGCTAGATCTGTTGGCAACAAATTAACCTCCATACATAACCTCTCCTTTCTAAGTCTCTGAACTTTCTGGCTCTCACTGAAACTTGGCTTTCCTCCTCTGACTCTGCCTCTGCTGCTCTCTCCTATGGAGGCCTGCATTTTACACATACCCCCAGACCTGGCAACAAAGTAGGGGATGGTGTGGGTCTCCTTCTCTCACTTAACTGTACATACAGAGTCCTTCCTACCCCACCTTCTTTCATTTTCACTTCATTTGAAGTTCACTCTGTCCGACTCTAGCCCCTTACCCCTCATTGTTGCTGTTGTCTACCGCCCCCCTGGCCCAGTATCACAATTTGTGGATAACTTTGCATCCTGGCTCCCACACATTCTTTCCCATGACCTGCCCACCCTCATCCTGGGGGATTTTAATGTTGCAATGGATGAGCCCAACCCTCCCTCCTCAGCCAAACTGCTGTCCATTACCTCCTCATTGGGACTCGCACAGCACATCAATGGCCCCACACACATAGCCGGACACACTTTAGACCTGGTATTTTCTAAACTCTGCAACCTCACCCTCCTTGACAACTCACCATTTCCCCTCTCTGATCATAACCTTATCACTTTCAACCTATCAAACCCTTGCATCCTAGACCTGGTCAATGGCAGAGAGATATCCGTAACCTTGACCACAACCTTTTCCCAAACTGCCTTGCGTCCCTAACCCCCTCCCTCTCCAAAATCACCTCCCCAGATGAAGCTGCCACCATGTTAAACAACTCTCTCCCTGGCTTTGGATAATGTTGCTCCTGCCACCTTCTGCTACCCCTGCCCTGCCAACCCCTGACCCTGGCACAACAATCACACCAAACAGCTACAAAAGACTGTTCATGCAGCTGAGCGCAAGTGGAGGAAATCTGGCCTCAGCGCTGACTTCATGGACTACAAAGCCAAGCTTCAAAGCTAAACACAGAGCTCACTGTCTCCAAACAAAATTATTTGTCCGCAGTCATTTCCTCTCAAGCCTCTAACCCACGCAATTGGGCTCCTCCTAAACCCCACACCTGCTCCCCCCACAACATCCTTCTCTGCCCAAGACATTGCCACCTACTTTAGAGATAAAATAGACAAAATCAGACATGATGTCTCTGCCCACTGAGCCTCTCCAACCATACCCACCCCTTCCACCTGTAAATCATCACTGGCCTCCTTCAGTCCCGTTACTGTGGACGAAGTCTTCTCTTCTCTCATCATCTCCGTCTACTACATGTCCACTTGACCCAATTCCCTCTGATCTACTCCATGCCCATTCCTCCACCCTGGCCCCTGTCCTAACAGAACTATTCAAACTCTCCCTTTCTACTGGTAAATCCCCCTCTGCTTTTAAACATGCCATAATTCTCCCTATCCTAAAGAAACCCTCACTAGACCCCTCCCTACCCTCCAACTACCGTCCTATCTCTCTTCTCCCATATGTCCCCAAACTTCTTGAACGCCTTGTCTACAAAAGACTTACCCATTACCTGAGCACCAACTTTCTCCTTGGGCCCCCTCCAGTCTGGTTTTAGAGCTGCCCACTCCACTGAAACAGCCTTTACTAAAGTGGCCAATGACTTCATCAGAGCTAAGTCTCAAGGCAACTTTTCCCTGCTCCTTCTCCTTGATCTTTCCTCTGCTTTTGACACTGTACTACATATCTCCCATCCTATTGTGTGTGAAATTCCCCCACCTACTAGATTGTAAGCTCTTCGGGGCAGGGTCCTCTCCTCCTGTATCACTATCTGTATTAGTCTGTCATTTGCAATCCCTATTTAATGTACAGCGCTGCGTAATATTTTGGTGCTATATAAATCCTGTTTAATAATAATAATAATATTAATAATAATAAAAGGGGGAGAAACCTCCCCATAGTGATGTCATCATGACATAACTCCTCCCACTTTCCCACCCAGGGACACAGCCAGCCCACTTCCCTGCGCCTGGGACTTGTACGGGAATGTGTTCCGAGGCTCTGGCTGGTGCGCCCCTCTTGTATGGTCCTTTTCCTGACCCCACTTGGGTGCACCAGCCAGAGACGTGGGCTACCAGTTGGCGATCGCTGCTCTAGAGCGGTGTTTTTCAACCTCTTTTTTGAGCCACAGCACATTTTTTACTTTGAAAAAATCCTGCAGCACACCACAAAATGACTCTGTAGCTAATTCTCTTTTTTCTAAGAATAAACAAGGCAAGTAAAGCTACCTACTGCCACCCACTGACATGAAAGAGTATTACATTACTCTGCCAGACACTACAGCACAGACACTCTACAATGGTAATTGGATAATTTCCCACGGTACACCTGAAGGTCTCTCGGCACAGTGGTTGAAAATCGCTGCTCTAGAGCATGTCACTGCTGTAGAGAATGTCACCTGTTGCATAACACTTGAAAAACCAGACAAGCAAGTTGCAGATCAGAAATAACAAAGACTAGTTTGTACAGTATTAGTAAGTAACACAGCTTTAGAAGAAGCTCTCAAACAATTACATGCTGGGTCACGATTCTAATAAATGTAATGCTAGAAAACCTGTCTTTAAAAGAATATCAAATAGCTAGGTTGTGTTTTTTTTTTTTTTTTTTTTTTGCATGGGTGCTGTCAATATATATTATTTAGCTTTATTTAGTTTCTGTATTCTCTTTGGTTCTCAGGCAGCTGTCTTTTCAACTAGTAGGCACTGTAATGTTGAGAGGGTCTTGCTCTTTTTGCTAAACTTGTAATTTATTTTTCTCCACTGAAAATTGATATTATATATGTAATCTTTAATGCAGCAACAAGAGATGAATCTACTGCAGATATATCAGTACAGAATGTGAAGGAATATATTGATGGCTCAGCCACCTTCTTTAAAGTTTTTTTTTTTTTTAAAAACAAGACCTACCATAACACAAACATCAAGAAAGTATAATATATACTTTTTATTGACAATAGAGGTAGGGGTGGAAAAAGGGAAAATCGCTTTGTTGAAAATAGCTATGTTTGGCTTAGACACTTTGTTAGCATTAAAAAGGGGGATAGTCAAAAATAGACTCAAGTCCCAGGACCTAGGTAACCCTTATATTATCCCAAGTCCTGGAATTGCATCCAATAGAACCATGTGTTGCAGAACTTCTTCTCAGTACCGTGAATATATGATGTGGGGTCCTCCATTAGAATGATTTCATTAATTTTCCAAAACCAAAAACCAATGGAAGGTGTGGATGCCACTGTTGCCATAATAAAGGCACACATGCATGACTGTAGTTGAAAAAGACCAACGTTTCAGACATGGGCAAAAGATATGCATCCTTACAACATGTTCAATACTGCAGGGAAAATCTGATGTAAGCACGCAGGTGTCCTGTACTACTTTAGCTCCTGGAACCTATTTCAGGTTGAAAACCTAATGAAAATAACTTAAGACTTTTGGGAGCATGTAAAGAAGGTTTCTTGTTCTGTCTTCCAGGTCCTCAAATAGGAGGGTCAATAGTCATATGATGGATATAGGATAATAAATGGTTCACAGAGAATATGGTGAGCAACTCCTCCTCAACACACATTCTGTTAAAAGGGGGCAATGAGTAAGAAACACTTTTCCTTTCCATTGCACCAATGCAAAGGCAAGGAAATTCAATAATTGACCAACCCTCAAGTGTGTCAAGTAGAATGGGAGGTTTGAAAAAGTTACCATTGACAATGTAGGCCAATGACCCTGAATAAATAAATGTTGGAGCCTGTGACCCTGGGGAGAAGGAGGGGTAGCTAATGATTGGTATTAAGATGACAAGTGTTGAAAGAGAGCTGACTTGTGAGGAAACAGTGATCATATGCGCAAGGTTGGTCCTAAAGTAGGATGCAGTTTGAGTGCATGCACCGCAAGAGAATTAGTCCAGGGCAAAGTAATGAGCGTGATGTCACTGAAAGTTTATTCTAGGTAGATCCAATATTTCCAGGAGACATGTCAGAACCAGACTACCACTATGGTCAGGTGTGCCACAGCATAGTACAAAGAGAGTTCTGGGATACCCAAACCTCCTGCTGATTTGGGAAAGAATATCATCTTACCGCATATTGGGAGACACTTGCCATCCCATAGGACAGTGATTTTCAACCACTGTGCTGCAGCACACTAGTGCTGTGAGAGATCTCTGGGTGTAGCATGGGAAATTATCCAATTACCTGTGTCGAGTGTAGTGACTGGCAGAGTAATGTAATACTCTTCCATGTCAGTTATTTATTCTTAGAGACAAGAGAATTAGCTACAGAGTGTAATTTTGTAACATTTTTAATTTGTGATGTGCCGCAGGATTTTTTCAATGTAAAAAAACATGCTGTGGCTCAAAAAAGTTTGAAAAACACTGCTATAGAAAGTGCATAGAAAGAATATTTTTGAAAAATAAATTAGGGATATCAATAGGTAGTGTTTGAAACAAGAACAGAAATCTCAGCATGTTCATCTTTGACCGAACCAGATAAAGGACCCCTTTTGCCTCAGCTGATTTGGAACGTAGCTGCGAAAATTGCATGGAAAAATATTTTACATGGTAGGCTATAATTCTTGGACATAACTCACCACTCACCGACATATGTACAATATTTAATAAATTTAATAATAAACTCTAAATAAAAAAAAAACAAAAATAGTTAAACATGTAATATAACTGTACAGTAGCTTGTATAATGTAATTATATATTATATGAAAATTTCTTTGTATTGGTAGAAATTTGTTGAAATTCGTTTTGTACTGAATCCAGTACAAAATTATTTAAATTTCCATCGCACCGACGCATGTACCGATGTCACCGGGAAACCCTGGAGATCGTCTCTGCACTTTGCAGAGTCCGGGGTTCCGGGGACGCCGACGGAACAAGGTAAGTGGGTTTTTTTTAAGTTTAAAGTTACCCCGAGTATGGAATTATCGCTTTTTGCATGGTAAATCCACCCCAAGTCACACTTGGGATTACCGTTAAGGGGGGGTTAAAGGTCCCTGACAGAGTAATTCACTCTGTATTTTTGGAGCATTTTAATAGGACATTCCTATATCAATTCCTACGCTGTGGAAAGCCAGTGGGTAGGACTTTATTGAGGCTCTCTTTGACTTTTCTCATCTCAATAGTGGCAGCTATGTTCTCTCTTGTTCAAAAAACCCTTTCACATATTGACCTTGGGATGTGGCTTTTTTCTATTGTAATAAACAGGGACCTTTCCATTTTTGTATAATATTGTAGTTGGATAAGAAGCCATAGTTACCCAACAAAAGTTTAGGGAGGGAGACAATCAAATTTGAAATACCAAACATTAGGTAATTTGTAAAACCCTTCATCTTCTGATAAGAGCCTCCCATCCCTAGCTACGTACACACGTCCAATGGTTCTCGCCCAATATTCGGCTCAGGGCTGATATCGGATGAGAATCTGGCTTATGTACAGCGCTTATCGTCCGAACGACCTTCCTGGACGACAAACGATCCTAATGCAAGAGGAGGGGGTGAGCGTGCAGCAGGGTCCGGCTCCATCATTCTCCCCCTCCCCTCTCCATAGACCAGAACGGTGCTGTATGTACAGCACTCGTTCATGCATCCTGCAGTCCTTAGTCGTTGGAAAGGATCGTGAAAGATCCTTTCCAACAACAATAATTGCATGTGTGTATACAGCTTTAATCCCACAATGTCCTGAGAACACCTATTGGAGCATAAAATGTAAGGTTAGAAAAAAAAGGGGGATAAAGGGCAGTCCTGATGTGTTCCATTGAGCATTAGAAAGGTTTCAGAATTTAAAACAATAAATCTTACACTGGCCAATGGATTGTGATAAGCGGAGTTTATTCATTTACATCATCTTGCACCCTAGCCTAATATGTAGCAGTATAAGCGTGATATAGGGAGATAAACAGCCAATCCACCCATCAAACACCTTTTTCTACATCAGAATAGCATAGGACAGTTTTCCAAGGATGGCAGTATGGACCCAATTAATCACCGTGATTGTGTTCTCTAGCATATCTGGATGGCATGAATGCTGCTTATTTTATATATATTTTTGGTATTTTATGTGATAGAGGCTGCAGTCTAGGGGGCCAGATCTTGGTAAATAATGTCCTGGTTAAGCGGAGAAACTAGTGTTTAACTGACACAGGACGCCAGATCCTTACCCTCCATCGTAATACCAGAAATATTGACACCAAGCGAATCCACTGGAAAATGCCCCCCTGTGGCAATTGCATTAAGTGCCTTAAAAAAATGAGAAGTTCGAAATGTCAAAAAAGTTTTATAGTAATTCAACATAAAGCGTACGGGCTGGATACCTTGCTCAAAGGGGTTGGACAGCTCACTGTAATTTCTCAGTAGAGAATCAAGTTTAGGCATATCAGTTTGTATGGCCTCCTCCTTGGATGAAGATGACCCCTGATTGTTTGTTAGTCTATGAAATATTATAAGATCCATGATAAGTTGTTAAAGGATGCTACTATAGATTGCACTCTGTTGTTCCCTCTGGTCTACCTCATATGGAACATAAGTACATTCTCCTTGGGCTGTAGAGACTGCGCCCACAATTTACTGCACTTGTTGTTAAGCTCATATTAACCTTGCCTGCATCTTGCTGAGTTTAACTTTTGCTAAATTGAGTGCGGATAACTTTCTTTTAGCTCCTGCCCAATAGCTTTTTCCAGGGTGGTTCAAGATTCAAGTTTGTAAATCTGAGGGAGGAAATTCAAAACCTTCACCTGTCTGCCTCTTTTAAATCTTGACCCATGTTTGTTAACTATTCCTATAGTCTTATGAGCTTCCCAGACTGAGGGGATCACTGTTGGGGGTAGCATTGCATTGAAAGTAGTGCTTTGTTCTGACATTAGATCTGCCTGGACCACAACATTGTGAAGGAGAGACTGATGCAGCCCCCAGTTTCAGGATCGTGGCTTGGAATTACCTAGGTCAATATAGGATCAACGGAGCATGATCTGAGATTGTAAAGCTCCCTATGGTACATTTGTGGGACAAGTTTACCTGGCACAGCCAGAAGTGGTCGATGAGGAAATATTAATGGTGGGTAGGGTTTTAAACTTGATCTGTAGGTTGTAGAACCCTCCAAACATCCAGAAAATTGGTGACTGAAAAAACATTCTTAGTGGCTTTTTTGTTAGGAATACAGTTTCCTTCTGGGTGCTTGAATTGTCAAGAGTTGGATCAGGGGCTAAATGCACTCCTACATCATTGAAACGATGAGTCAGTTGGGTCTCCACCCCCCCACCCAAAATGGACCTTTTTGCTATGACCACATATTACTATCCAGGGGATATTTTAAGTTTCTCTTGAGAGTAAGTGGCATGAATATGGGCTTTCCATATGGTGCTTTAAAAAATGTTTAATGGAATTCAAACCAGAGCTCATAAAAGGCCACTAGGGACAAGTGAGAATGCCATCTGGCATTCTTGTGAAAACTTCCTTGAACTTCCAATGCGAAAACATTGGAGATCAAGGAAATTATAACAGGAAGATTCACAGGATTCCCTGAGAATCCTCCTGTTTGCGATCCCCGGGGCACTAGAGGTTAATTAACCTCTAGTGCCGCGGATCACACACTGTTCTCAATGAATGCGGCCACGGCTGCATTTATTGAGAAGATCCCCGGCACTAGAGGTTAATTAACACTGTTGTAAATATCAGAAAGATTTTTTTTTTTTTATTTACTATTCAACCTCGATTGGCGAATTTACATCGGCCGTTCTCACTTAAAATTTCAGTAAGCGAGAACGGCCGAATTTGCTGCGAGATTGAGTTTTAAAAACTCACTCGGTCATCTCTGAAGGCCACTTTGGAATAGTCCATTGTTTTGTTCTTTAGTGGTTTAGGCTGGGTATTTATGCAAATTCAAGGCACCCCTTTCCACATGCAGCAAAACAGTTCCAAAATATAACTGAGACAACTCAACGTTTCATAGTACGTTTGCTGTTTCCTGGAACTTAAGTCATCTAAAATCTAAAACAATTGGGGCAGGTAACTATCAAGAAAAAGCATGGGCAGCTCAGCAGTGGTTGCCAGGGAAACCCAGCAATCCCAGTTTACCTTCCATGTACTAGAAATGAATGAACACGGCTAATCCAGATGGCTGAAGAGCATTTGAAGGAAGATGGCGCTCCCTTGTGATGGAACAGGGATAGGTTAATTGCGTGGGTTTAGCTCCACTTATTCTTTTGGCTTTTGTGTTTTTTTTTAATCTGTTAACATAAAGCTGAAGCTCTAGTTTTGTCTCTGCCTCTAAGAAGCATTGTGGCTTTTTCATATGCATTTTTGCAAATACCAATCTTAATTTTTTTGTTTACCTTTCAACAGTGGAGTCTCCCTCTTGGGTCTTCTTTCATTGAAACCACTGTCAATCAAAAAGTGACATTTACCTTGGAGATCAGCTTGCATCTTTTGGATGTTGTCATTAGCTTTTTGCTTACTAATCGCACAACCCTTCTGCCCATTCTGGGGTTGGTTTTTCTTCTTGTGGCCATGTCTCTTGAATCTTAAACTTATTAATAATAATACAACTGTTGTCATAGGATCATCAGTTTTCATAGAGACCATCTTATAACTTTTGCTTTCCCCATGCTTGTGTAAAATTTTCCTTACCATCTCCCAACAACTTCTTAAATTGCTTTTTTTGGTTGTTGTTGAAGAGGGACACACAATGAAAGCAAATGGCTACTGTTCTTCATTTAAATTGGCTGAATGACCATGATAGTTTAACATCTGTGATACTAATTAAAAAAAAAAAATAATAATTTACTCCATTATTTGACCTTTTCTAGGGGTATTAATTACTGTCCAGGCCACTTTAGAAACTTTAAAATATCTTGGTAGGATAAGCAGTGCTTTATCTCTTATCACACTTACGATGCTGTACTTGATGACCTATCAAAAACAAATGTTCTGATTATTGCTAAGAAAGTTATTCAGTCTTCAATTACATGTCTTAATCATTTCAAATTTTATGGGTAATCTGTTGTGAAATATTCTCAAGACATACATCCAAAAAAGAACCAGTAAAAATTGAAAAATAGAATTAAAGCATATTAACAAAACATTTTTTCACCTGCACTCATTGGCATTTTTGCTATCCTTCAAAATTTTTCTTGAAGCTTCCTTTTGTTTTTTTGTCCGTTTCTTGTTGCAGCCCCCAGCAAAAGTCAGCAATCATGCTAATGTTCCACCACTACTGGTACCTCTTTTAAATTTTTTGATATCCTGATGGAACTGCCTGCCTTGCTTTTCACTCACTGCACCAAAGTTTTTTTGGAAGTAGTCCAAATGAGAGTGGAGGAAATGCATCTTGAAGCTTATTGAACAACCTAGTTCATCTAGTTTTGTCAACATATTTTCAATATTGGCCTCAAAGTTTGGGTCCATGTGGTTACAAGGGATTTGGTGACCACTTCCTTAAATGAAAGCCAAGCTGCTTTTTCCTTCTCATTCATTTTTATCTAGAACTGATCTTTCATCAGTTTGAAGATGCCAGGATCTATAAATACTCCCTTTTTCAACTTTGCCTCTGACAATGCTGGAAACTTTTTTCTCAGGTATTTGAAACACTTGCATTCCTTTAAAAGAGCCCTTACCAACTGCTTCATGATTCTGAAGTCTGATGTGGAGTAGAGGCAGAAGCACTTTCTTTGGGTCCACACGATGTGCCCTCACAATGTTTTTTACTTCCAGTTTCCAATGCCACTGGCCTTAGCCAATTTCTTCTTGCCCATTGAAGGCTTCTGTCTTCACTGTCCCACTCGCATAAGAATTGGGCATACTTGGTGTATCCTCGCTCTCCCAAAAACATAGATGGGACTTGAAAATCATTGCATATAGTCCGGTCAAGGTCCTTGTATTTCAATTTTGATAAAAATCAAGCTCAAATTATCTTACCGCTTCAAGTGTACTGAATGGCTATCGGGTATTGAGGCAGACTCACTTGGTGGTTGAAGAACCACTGTTTTAGTCTTTATTTTGGGGAATCTGAACAACCTCCATTCCATTCTATGGTCCTCCAAAATTGAACATTTTCATCAGCTCAGGAATATAGTTGCTCTACATCGGTGCACCGTCCTGAGAATTATATGGAACAAAGTCTTCCGCTAGGTTCCTTTGCCATGAGAATGAGGTACTTGGCGCCAACAAATTTTTTTTCTCTAAGCATTGAGCCTAGCAAATTGGTTACGCCTTTAGGAAAATCGAAATCTCTGACAAGATTCTGGCTGTGAGCAGTTGAGGCTTGTTCGTATCAGCATTGAACGCTTCGCCAGAATCGCTGTCTTTGTGATCAGTGTCATCAGGAGGTGTCCTGTAAGGAACTTGGGTGGGGTTGGAGATGCTAAAATTATAATTATAGAGGTAAATAAGAAAAGAGCCAGGAGATGGTTTGTTTTAGGCAAGGTAATACATTAAGGTCCCTAAATATATGGACAGAGACAACTTTTTCCAAATTTGGTTCTGTACCACAATTAATTTTAAATGAAACAACTCAGATGCAGTTGAACTGCAGACTTTCAGCTTAAATTCAGTGAGTTGAACAAAAAGATTGCATAAAAATGTGAACTAAAGCCCTTTTTTTTTTTTTTTTTTTTTTTTTACACAATCACTTCATTTTAGGGGCTCAAAAGTATTTGGACAATTGAATCAAAAGCTATTTCATGGGCTGGTGTGGGCAATTATTTTGTTATGTAATTATCAATTAAGCAGATAAAAGGCCTGGAGTGGATTTGGGGGGGGTGCTTGTATGTGGAAGATTTTGCTGTAAACAGACAACATGCGGTCAAAGGAGCCCTCCATGCAGGTGAAACAAGCCATCCTTAAGTTGCAAAAACAGAAAAAACATATCTCAGAAATTGCTACAATATTAGGAGTGGCAAAATCTACAGTCTGGTACATTATGAGAAAGAAACAAAGCACTGGTGAACTCAGCAACGCCAAAAGACCTGGACGTCCACAGAAGACAACAGTGGTGGATGATCCCAGAATAATTTCCATGGTGAAGAGAAACCCCTTCACAACAGCCAACCAAGTGAACAATACTCTCCAGGAAGTAGGCGTATTGATATCCAAGTATACCATAAAGAGAAGACTGCATGAAAGTAAATACAGAGGGTGAACTGCAAGGTGCAAGCCACTCATAAGCCTCAAGAAAAAGACTAGGTTGGACTTTGCTAAAAACATCTAAAAAAAAAACAGCACAGTTCTGGAAAAACATTCTTTGGGCAGATGAACCCAAGATCAATCTTTACCAGAATGATGGCAAGAAAAAAGTATGGAGAAGGCGTGGAACAACTCATGATCCGTAAAACATGACGGAGGCAGTGTGATGGCTTGGGATCTCAGTGTTTATCGAGGATGTGACACAGGACAAAAGCAGCCGAATGAATTCTGAGGTGTTCAGAGACATACAGTCTGCTCAAATCCAGCTAAATGCAGTCAAATTGATTGCGAGGTGTTTCATAATACAGATGGACAATGACCCCAAATATACAGCCAAAGAAACCCAGGAGTTTTATAAAGCAAAGAAGGGGAATATTTTTGATTGGCCAAGTCAGTGAGCTGATGCCCAATTGAGCATGCATTTCACTTGTTGAAGAATAAACTTCGGATAGAAAGGCCAACAAACAAACAGCAACTGAAAGCCACTGCAGTAAAGGCCTGGCAGAGCATTAAAAAGCAGGAAACCCATCATCTGGTGATATCCATGACTTCGACTACAGGCTGTCATTGCCAGCAAAGGGTTTTCAATCAAGTATTAGAAATGAACTTTTTTCAGCTTTTTAATTTGTCCACTTACTTTTGAGCCCCTGAAATGAAGTGATTGTGTTTAATAAAAAAAAAAGCTAAGTTTAGTTCCTCGCATTTTTATGCAATCTTTTTGTTCCACCCACTGAATTAAAGCTGAAATTCTGCAGTTCAACTGCATCTGAATTGATTCATTTAAAATGAATTGTGGTAATGTACTGAACCAAAATTAGAAAAAAGTTGTCTGTCCAAATATTTATTTTATGGACCTAACTATATATATTGTATTCATACATATGCAGATATAACAAGTGCTAGGCAAGTCACATGATAATGTAAAGGGGTCCACGCAGGAAAACAAAGGTGAGAGGTCCACACCATACAGTAACGGGGTTAAAGACCCTTGGGGTATTTATAAAAAGAGCATTCGGCTGGTGCTATAAATGTAAATGAAAGGGTAAATAAGTGAGTTTGTAGGAGAGGAGATTTTAAGACAATATGTGCTTTAAAAACAGATGTGTCAGTGAAAACCTTTTGGGCAAGGATGTAGGATAAATTGTAGGGAATATTGATTGAAGTAGATAAGTTATATAGATTCAAGTAGATATTGAAAATAACCTAGCATTTTTATGAAATAATGTGGGAATATATAGACCTGGAAGTATATTTGTTGTGTGTGTGTGTGTGTGTGTGTGTGTGTGTGGTATGACAATTAATCAATTATTCAAAAAAGACTTGCTTTTGTTAGGGAGATTTTAATGGTAGGAACCAAATTGTAAAGAGGTAACAATTACCTACAACAAGAATAAGTAGTATAAATAAAGGTGTCATTTAGGTGTTGTGGGAAGGGTAGGGGGATCACAATTATGGGGGGTAAAAAGATGGATAATAATAATATATATATAATTACCTGGTCCTTATGATATGTATACCTTGAATAAACTGCCACAGTGCATTAAAAATAAGGCTGTAGGCTGAATCAATGTTACTATGGGGAACAGATGTGTTAAATTAAACAAAGGTTTAAATAGTTTTTCATAGACTGGTAATATATCTATAGGAAATATATATGATATAATTAGGATTAATATGAATTTGGAAAAGCATACCTGTAACATATAGTTGGGAACACCAAGGGTATTGTAGAGTGTCTGCAGAAAGAAACTGATGCAGCCAAAGGCTGTCGGGAATCCACGCCCACCTAAAACAGGGGAGGAGTTGGCGTCCCTGTGTGCTTAGGGCGCATGGGCAAGTGGGAAGACTGACAGGATTCTCCTGATGACGTAAAGGAAGAGGACACCTCCTCCAGCAGCTGGCTCAGCCTGCACCACCGCTGCACTTCTAATTAAAGGAGGGAGGGGCAGTGGTGGTGCAGAAGGAATTCAGTAGCCAAGGTGGCAGAAGGGGGGGACCAGGACCCTAGCAGTGAGTGGAGCAGGGAATACTCTGCCTGCTGCTTTAGCTGAAAGAGGAGAAGGGGAGGTTGTTGTATATTCTCTCCTATTGTTTAATTTATATAATGTAGTTGGAGCTACCTTAAGTAAGTTGTAAATGAAAAGGAAAGGTTAGAGAAAAGAGGTTTGCGGCTCATGGTGATGCTTAATGAACTTTTTTGTATATTTGTGGCTTTACTTATTCATACACAATGCAAGTACAAATTCAAAGTTTTTGCTAAAACACCTGTTAAAATACTCACAGGGTTTAGGTGTTCATTAAATATATATGCGTTACCCTCATTTTGTCTTTTATGACTATTTGGTTAACTGTTTTGCCGTATGAGATCCAACGTGTTTCGCCACAAAGGGCTTCCTCAGGGATAGGTTATTGTATGGATGTAGTGGTCTAAATACATATATTCAAAGAATACATTTACATAGAGGACAATCAAAATCACATATGGAATATATGTGTGCAATGGGTACATGACATTCATAATCAGTACATAGTATCAAAATATCAAAAATCCTTTTTCTGAATTGAGAACTATAAATTCAGTATTAAAACTGGTACTAGAACTATACTTTTCAATATGACATCCGCAAAGAAAATAGATCTACATTCTGTAAAAGTATATTTACTTACATTTCAGTGTTGAATATCTCAAGTGAATAAACAAAGAGTTAACGTTTGAAGATTCAAATTACTGATGTATCTGTATGTAAATAAAATATATATGAAGATTAGTGTGTGTTCAAGGTTGAATGAATCCATAAAAAATTAAAAGGTCTTTGCTGGAAGATCGTAAATGCGAAGGCCAAACCTAGTAAATATGTGTTAAGTATTAGGATCGTGTCCTTTGGAGTAAGGTTAAGGGAACAGTATATCCATTCATGTTCCTATTTTAGTCATCGGGCAAGAAAATATTCCTGCAACTCTGAAAGATGAAAATACAAGGTCTATTGTAACTAAATAAGGTGTGGGTGTGTGTGTTAGATTAACATTGAAGTAGATATAAGTCAAAGTCTCCCCCTCTGGAAATGTGAAATGCATTCCAGAGTGGAAAATTTTATTACTGAAGTGTCATATTTGTTTGGTGCCAAAATGATAACTGATGAGTTGTAATCCTACCACTAGTAATAGTGTAGATATGCTCATATGTTCTTTTTCTGAACATCCTCTTGGTTTTTCCGACATAAAAACATCTGCATATTCATCAAGTGAGGTAGATTACTGCTATAGTGGAACAATTGATATAGAGTTTGGGGTGATTTGTGGATCCATTAGGAAGAGGAATGCTTAGAGATTCCTCTATGCTTCGAGATTCCTCTATCCAGGGACATTGAAAGTAGTGTCTGCACCTGAAGTTGCCTTTTACGTTCATCTCTATTGGTTTGATATGGAGTGTTGGTGAAGTGGCTTGAGACAAGATTGTCTTTGAGAAATAGGGATTTTTGTAATTCGGGGTAAAGTAATTTGGGGTTTGCAGACTATGAACCTCTGTAGTTTCGGATCAGATCTAAGGAGGTTCCAGTGTTTTGTACAGATGCAACATATCCAATTATGGTGTTGGTTGTATCTGGTAATGATTCCTGTGTTGTATCGAGAGTTTTTAAAAATTAGGTTGTGTCTATCAAGGAATCTGACCTGTTGCAATGTTTTTTGAGTAACTGTTTGGAATGTTCACGTTTGATTAATCTGCTTTGGCCTCAATTATGAAGTCACATTTTGATAGTGACTTTTTTCTACATAGTATTATTGAATATTGACTGTAGGGGATGCTTTTGATCAAGGGACTTGGATGTGAGCTGGCAAGCATGGAGTATAGTGTTGCCAGCTGTGTCTTTTCCAAATAGAGTTGTTGAGATTTTATTTTCTTCTTTATTTGTTATGATATACAGGTCTAGGAAGAATAACGGATTCTGATTGTATTCCATAGCGAATTTGAGGTTGAAATTGTTTCCTTAAAGTGCCGTGAAGAATTCAAATAGTGGTGATGGAGCCTGTCTAAAGGATTAGGACGTCATCAGTATAACGCCACCATGTCAGTATTTTTTGTCTAGAATTGGCTCGTATTTGCTCATAGGAAAAGTTCTGCTAGGGTCCTGGTGCCCTGTTCCATTTGCCACCTCGGCTGCTGGTTTCCTTCTGCAGGAACCAAGAGTGAAGCAGTAGTGCAGGCTGAGCCAGCTGGTGGAGGAGGAGTCCTCTTCCTTTGTCATCATTCCCTGTCGGTCTCCTCACTCACCCATGCCCCCTGGGCACACAGGGATGCCAACTCCTTGCCTATTTCAGGTGGAAGTGGATCCCTGACAACCCCTGGCTGCATCAGTTTCCTTCTGTGGACACTCTACAATACCCTTGGCATTCGCAACTATATTTCACAGGTATGCTTTTCCAAATTCTTAATTCATATAGATAAATTTTACTAACCTCATATATTTCTGTTTAATATAATCTATTGAAGAATACCAGTCTATGAAGAACTATTTATACCTTTGGTTAATTTAACACAAATTCCCCATAGTAACAACATTGATTCAGTCTACCTCTTTATTTTAATGGACTGTTTACCTGGTCCTCAAGATATGTATACTGAATAATTTAATATAATATCTACCTAATAACTAATATCTACCTAATTACTCCCTTAAAATTGTATGGCCCTCCCCTTCCCACACTACCTAATTGACTCATTTATTATTACTTGTTGTAGGTACTTGTTACCTCTTTAGCAATTTAGTTTCTACCATTGAAATATCCTTAAGAAAAGTACTTCACCATCTCCAAGTAAGGTTTTTATATATACAGTGGTACCTCGGTATAAGTCCGCTTTGGAATAAGTCTAACTTGGTATAAGTTCTGTTTGGACACGAAAAATTTTGCTTGGTATCCAACCTTTGCTTGGTATACAACCTTTGTGAGTCATAACATTGCGCGCTATCCTTATTTACCTCTCGAGACAAAGCCACGACTGCCCACCAGCGTCAGCACGCCAGTTGCTACCATTCAGTGAACAACCTGCGCTATAACTCTCTGTGAATTACATAACATCTCATCCCTTCCCACCACCATCCCAGTAGGCACTCGACTCTTCTCAGCAAAGTAAAGTGAGGTTAAATTTTCGTTTATTTCGTCCAATTGCTTTTATATTTATGTATTTCAGTGTTAATCAATGTTTCAATTATTTTATACAACACCATCAATGAATGATATGCCAATAACTATAGGATTTTTTTTTTCATGGGAACAGATTCATCATTTTCCTTTTATTTCTTATGGGAAAAATTGGTGTGTGTGTATATATGTGTGTGTGTGT
>NC_092858.1:111254883-111299798 GCF_032062135.1 Pyxicephalus adspersus
TTTTTTTTTTTTTTTTTTTTTCAAAAGCAGAAGAGAAGAAAGCCAATAAAATATTTATTTAAAGAATAAGCTAAAACAAAATGTTTACAAAAATGATGGTAACATGGTTGTTATTTAATAATTGAGAATCTGTTGCTCTGCTTTTTGACTTACCCTAGAAAATCCTTTAAAACAACCTTAATTTAAATTAAAATTAAATTAAAATCAACATTTTGTATCTGTCCCCTTAGTTTTACCAGGCAATACTCAAAAGCCAGAAGTTTTGATTCTGCATCTTTAAATCAAGGCTTCAGTGTTGTGTAAATTTACAAAAGACTTCAAGACTGACTGCTCTTTTTTTTTTTTTTTGGTTTGTTTTTAATAAACGCAGGCTACCTTTGATGCAAGTTCAGAACTATCCTTAGTCTGGGTTGGTGATGAATCAGGGGTAAGTGATGTTTTCCATGTAAGCATTATTTATGTTCTGGAAAAAAAATCTGCAACAGTAAATTGGCATGCTTCCTAATATAACTGTTCTCCAATCATGGCGCATGTAAATTTACATTTATTTAGTTGTTACATTTGCTGCCTTCTTTCCTTTACCAGGGGGCATAACTGACTCCCGAATTAATGATCTACATAAATTAAAGCCATATACATTTATTTTTTTTTATCATTGATGTTTTTGTCAATAGATGACGTTTTTATGATATTATGAACTTTTGCCTTTTTTTTAGATTATACTTGTCCTAACTACTTTCAGGCTTCCTCTGATTATAATTTCATATGGACAGTCAAAGCTGTACAGGAGGTGAGTTTTACTCCTATTCTAAGGACAACCAGAAGATCAAAAATTTTTTAAAATTATAATGGCAAATATGTTTTCTGGACTTTTTTTATTTTTTTTTTTTAGTGATGACTACGGTAAAACCTATCAAGAAATAACAGATCTCATAAAGAACACATATATACGCACAGAGTTTGGCATGGGTCTTGGTCCTGAGAATTCTGGAAGGGTAAGCCTTCAATGTTTTTTAATGTAGCTTCATGATGGCTAAAATTTTTATCTAGGTCAATTTTTATTGATTTTTTTTTTCTTAAAGATTTTAATGTATCCATTTTTAAACAAAATGTGCAGGCCGCTGTTTTTGTAAAAGACAGAAGTCTTCTTTTATCCATAACTTCATTTGACCAAATGGGATTAGACCATATTGTCTAAGTCCACAATATTGAGAAAACCCACTCTATCCTTTTCCGCAGTTATCTCGTATGTCGGATACTATGGTGTTGGAAAAGATGGCAGCTATGGTCAGTGTTACCATACCTAAGTTTTGAGATGAGATTGTAATTAGTCAAAGATACTCACTTTTTTTTTTTGTATTGTTCATAATTAGACTTGTAGAATTAGATATAACACAGATTAGACACTTTTATGTGGGAAAGATTCCCTCACTTATTAGATTCATTCTCCCTGATTTTTTTTTTCTCAAAGTTTAATAATGCATTTAAAATGGTTAGTGTAACAGAAAATTAATGTAATGATATATCTACCAGACATTATGAGATTAGTTGTATGAAGTCAATATTCTGTCAAATGTTAAGTAGAGTATGTTAAGTTAACCTAATAAAGATATTGAAACATAAATCCACAATAGTGGCAGTTGGTGGGGGATACCCTTTAGTATTTGCCTAATCCACTGAAGCTGCTAAGAATATGGCTTTTATAAAATATAATGAAAGACAAATTCACCATTGTTTGATTTTAGGACTGGTTAAACCTGTTAATACTGATAAAGACCGATAAAGTAAATACTAAATAATAAAAATGCTGTAGTTAAACAGTCTTAACTTTTACCAAGGAAAATATGTACTTTTATAATGCCTGTAAGATACAGCTTTCATATTTAGGGGAATAATTGTTGCCTGAATTCAGGAATTGGTCATCTAGCAATATTTACTAGAACCCTATTCAGATTTGTGTTGATGGCAGCAATGTAGAGATCTCGACAGACAAAAAGCTATAAACAGATCTGAGGTAAACTTCTGTTCTCCGCAGCCCGTTTTTGGTGTGTGGGCCGCTAGCTGCCCTGCTCCCGCGCCCCCCTACTCTGCCTTATCAGCAGCTTTTATCCTCTGAATAGACAACAGGGAGGCTGCTCCATTCTCAGCTGATAATAGCTGAGCAGAGAGAGAAGAGCACAGCTATGATGAGATTGGGACACAGGCTGTCCCTCCCCCATTCTGTAGCTGTGCTGAGTCTTCTTTTGGGGAAAAAAAACCTTATGGAAAAATGTATCCGCCCAGTGGGTGTGTGCAATAACGTTATCGGGAGCAAAATAGCTGTGTGAAGTCTGCATGTCTTTCTGCAGCCTTACAACTCTGTAAAAACCATCATATCTCCTAAACTGTATGTCGTAATGACTTGAAATTTTCTGGGTGCACAGGGAACACTCATAGTAAGTATTAGCCAGTAACAGGCTCAGCTTTTGAAATTTCAAGATATGGGGATCAGAATTGTAAAAACTTGTGAAAATACAACATTGGCGTTCCTGTTTCAAAAGGAAGTGCGCCTAGGAGTCCTTATTGAAAATGCAAATTGGGGACTACTGGGGCCACTTACATCACACTTACACAGGAGCATTTTGATGGGGCCCCTAAATTATTACCTACCTGTCACAAATTTATAACTGTCATACTATATTATCCTCTCTGCTTCTCTTCTTTGAATCACAATTTCCCTAGAATGGCGGGGTGTCCAAAACCTAAAATGTGGGTGCAGTGGGGGGACACCTTTGGCTAAACACCCTGCACTAAAATGTCATTACTATGGTAAACACACTACCCTGTTACACATTGCTGCCCACTTCTAACACACTTGAACCCCAATTTCTCTGAAATGGGGAGGAGTAGGAAACTGAAAATATATGGAGAAGGTCTGTGGATAACGCCCCCTAAAATGTTATCACTATGGCATCTTTAGAACATAAAAAAACTCTGCCCATCAAAAGGAAATCGTGGTTAAGGTACTGGAAGGGTACATTCATGTCTACCAGGGCAACGTGTTTTGATGGGCAGAGTTTAATAAATATAATGATGCCATTGAGATGGAAGTTCGGGGGCTGTTAGCCACAAGCGTCCCTCACTTGCATTTCTAATTTTGTGTACCTGCACCTCTGTTTTAGAGAAATGAGTGTATTGGGGAAGCAGACAGTTTGATGAGTTTTTTTTGTTCCCTATTTAATGTACAGCGCTGCGTAATATGTTGGTGCTATATAAATCCTGTTTAATTATATTTTTAAGGCAATACTAATGATATTTTAGGAGGTTTATATATCTGTGCCCCACTTGCACCTACATTTTCAGTTTCCTGTACCTCCCTATTCCAGATAAATTGGGGTTCAAAGAACAGAAGCAGAAAGTGCAGCACAGTATTACAATTATAGTTTGGTAAAAGGTAGGTAAATAATTTAGGGGCCACACCCCCAATGCTCCTTGCTATGTAAGTGGCCCCTGGGAGTCTTTAATTTGCATTTTCAATTTTGGGCTCCTAGGTGCACTTTTTAATGTAACAGAAATCCAAATGTTTAATTTCCACAAGTTTTTAAACTTGTGATCCTCATATCCTAAAAATCTTTAAAGAAATTTTGGTTTTTAGTAGCTTTGAGAGAGTCCGCTGTGTACCTAAATATTTCAAGTCATTACAACTAACAGTTTAGGAGATCTGAAGGATTGAACACAGTCAATTGTTAGGCTGCAGAATGAGAATATGAAAAATAAAGTTCACAGGCAGTTTTTCTTTGCCCATAGAATATGAGCAGTGATGGCAGGGGAGGGGGGGGGCCACTGGCTGTCCTACCCCCATCTGCTAACTAATGCATGATGCTCTTAACCTCCCAACCGTTAAGCCCGAACTTTTCCGTGCTAAAAAAAGTTGCAATTATCGTTAACCCCGAACTTTTCTCACCAGGTGGTTAAATGTAAACAAATGTTATATTGCAATCCGATTGTCATACATTGTATGACAATCGGATTACAACTGAAAGCAAATACTTACCCAGTGTCCGCAGCTCCTCTAGCAGAAATAAAAGATTTGCTATTGCTGCTGGCATCTGCAGTGAGATGTATAGCACAATGCAGAAATCCTGCATTGTGCTGTGCATCTCTCCGGAGATGCCAGCAGCAGCAGCTGCAGCCTCCCGTGTCTGTCTCTGTCTGTGTGAGCTGGGCAGGGAAATCCCCCCTCACATCACCCCGGAGGATGAGTCATCTTCTGGGTGATGTGATTGGTGATGTATGGGGGTGTGTCTAAAATTAAAAAAAAAAAAAATTCATGAAAAACAGTGTAATGCTTTTGGTACAGAAATCTAGACATCAGTGTAAAGCCCAGGAGGTTAAAGCAACACCACTTTTGAACATTATATAAAAAGGTGACTTTCTTCTTTTTTTATAATGGAAAAATATATTTTGTTTTTTCTTTTAATTTTTTGGTGGAGGACCCCTCCCCTTCCATCTTAACTTAGTGATAAACCTGCAGGGTAAATCTGCAGCCTCCTGGGGTATTTGTGACACACATTCAAGGTGGCTGTGGGCTGCTCCTTTTTCATATGCCCAACATCTGGACTGTATCATCAGCGGCTCTCCTATCTTCATGTAAAAAAGTCTCAATTTCACGCATGCCCAATGAGATCAGCACTTGATGGCATGATGAGCATCAGAAAGAAGAGGTAAATTGAGCAAGCGTGGGACTTGCTGGACTCAGTTCGTTGACAGATCAAGTGAAATTTTTTTACAAAAGTTTTGCGTTACCTAGATTTAGTGCTAAGAGGCCACATCTAAAGTTAGGCTGAATTCACCCTGGCAGTAAGGTTGCATTTGCCCCTCACTTTCCTCTCGCCAGGAACCACTGCTGCTTGAAAAACTGCTAGGCCTAAAAAAGCTCAGCACTTACTACCTGTTACCAAACCCAGGTGCATAGCAGTTGCCAAGTAGTCACTCAGGAGGGGTAAATGGCATTTTTTTTTTTACTGCTAATGTGAACTAAGCCTAACTTGTTTCACCACGTTGATCACAATATTACAAAACTTCAAAGGGATTACACAATTAAAACATGGAACACAGGCAGTTGGATTAAAATACACAGCACTAAACAGTTTGGGCATAATACAAAAAAAAAATTGAAAAATTGGACATTTTAACAAGCCAGGCATTATAAAGTTGGAACAAAGTATAGGGGGTAGGTAGAAAACTGACACAATAATAGGGGTTACTGGGTACCTATGGCATAGGCGATTCTGTACTGTTGTCTGCCGCAGGACAATGCACCCAGCATATTCTCTTCGTCGGCATCGCAGCAGCAAGGATGATCAGGCAAATAGCTGTCAGTCCTCTGCTCTGCAGCCTTTGTATCCCCGGCTTCCCTTTGAATGTGAATGGTCCATCTGCATCCCCTGCTCTGAGGCCATGCCGCTGAAGGGGATTTTGCTAAGACTAATGAGAAGTTTAGTTCCTGATTCAGTCCTGCACTGCCATTGGCTGCTGGGGCTTTAAAGCCTTTTTGCTCCCAATTCTCTGTGCCTGTTGTAGCATTAGCGGAGCTAATCTGTGCTGGAGAATTTAGTGTGTTTTCTGTCACTGACCTTTGCCTGTTTCCTGACATTTCGTTGGACTCAGGCCTGCTCCCTTGTACCTTGGCTTGTATTCTGGATCACCTAGAAATCTTGTACTGTTTATCTGTGGGCTCCTGGTTTGCTGCCAGCCCATCACCAGACACCATCCCTTGCACAGTAAGTCCTGGGGGCAACCAAGTGCTGGGAGACACAACCAGTATCCCGAGGCTGAGCGGGGGCTTACTAAAGGTGAAGACTGCGGTGTTAGAGTAGGGGACTGGTGTCTGATGAGGACTAGTACTTACCAGGGCCTTACACTGGGTTTTCTTCAAGCCACAGAACTATCTTGGTTAATACTTATGTGTGCATCCATGCTATAATCATTGTACTATTTTTTTTTTCTCAGGTTGTTTTGGTTGGAGAAGTTTCTGGAGGTAGCCATGGTGGTCGTATATTTCGATCTTCAGACTATGCAAAAACATTTGTGCAAACAGAATTGCCATTTCACCCTTTAAGGCCTGTATCTTACAGCCCTGAAGATCCAACATGCTTGCTACTCATTAGTATACATGTGAGTAAGACAAAGCCTGTATTTTTTCTTTTTTTTTTTTTTTTTTTTTTACAAAAAAATGGTCACTTTAGACAGAGACCCAAAAGTAGTTGACTTCAGAAGACAACAATAATTATTTTTTTTTTTTTTTTTATTTAGCCAAACACTGTAGGCTATCAATCTAATAAAAATGATTTGCTTTCCAATGAAACGGCTGAAATGCATAAACATTAAAGCAGTCCTCTCCATTATCAATAATTTTGCAAGCATAGTATTTGATTGCACTCTTGGTTCTTCAGACACCTGACTGGCAGATAGCAAAAACTTCAATTGCAGGAATTTAAAAACTTTTCGCTCCCTTATTAGTCTCTTCTTGTAATCCCATTTGGAGCACATTTTTCTGATCATCTGGAATAGCTTGCTTTGTGGGGTCTTGTGTACATCCGTACACACCCTACCACTTACCCACATGTCTTTCTTTGCTTCAAGTTAATGGGAGAAAGATCAGAAAGCATCCATTAGTCTTTATCGATTAGCTGTCTAGTTATGTAATTGTTTTTTTTTACTTTGTGTAAGCAAGTAGAAGAAACTGTTGCAGAAAGAGACCTAGAATACACCTAGTATAATTTAAAAATGAAGGAAACATTGGCATGTTTCTCTGATTTTACTCTGCTTATCCTCTATCCTGTATGCCTTTTTCAGTATGAATTATGGATATCCCGAAACTTTGGAGAAACATGGAAGCTAATCCATGAATCTGTGTGCGCTGCAAAATGGTGAGAAATTAACAATTTTGAAAAATGCAGTATCCAATTTTTGCAGTTTTATAACTTTTGTGGCCACTTTCTGTTTTTAGGGGGCCCAAAAACATGATCTTTTTCACAGTAACATCCACAAATGAATCTTGTTGTAAGTATACTAATTTATGCAGATAATTTTTGCAATTTAGGCAAGAACAGGCAAATTAAAATGTCTGTTTGCTTTAAAGCTCACTTGTCTGGAGCAGTTTGGTCCCTAACTATGAAGATTACTAATGACTTTGGTCAAACCTTCAAGGTTTTAAAAGATCATGTCCACTCATTTGGATTATGGGGTCGTTTTCTGTTGGCTTCCGTTATGGAGGAGGTGAGAGCAGACCTGCTTTTTATATAAATAAGTGCCTGGTTTCAATGGCAAAATTGCTTGCGACATAATCCCCATAATTAAACTGACTGCTACACTTATTGAAGTCACCTTCTCACTCCTTCTCACGTCTCGGACTCTTAAATTCTGGTGAGGGAGCAGTGACAAACTGACATCATGCAGCAGAGAAAGTTTTTATAGAAATTGGGAAAGAATTGTCTGAGCAGTTCAGTGAGCTGAATTGCTAGTCTGAAACAGGCCTAAATGGGATTAGAAAGCATGATACAAAAGATTGTTAGATCTGAAGGTGAAGGTGTCAAATCATCACTTGAACAAGAATACTTATGCCAATGTTTGGATGTAACTACTGCAGGACAGACTGAAGAGGAAGATCTATGTATCACAGGACCATGGCGATACATGGAATGTAGCTCAACTCCCATCTGTAACACAAGAGCAGTTCTACTCCGTGTTGGCAGCCAATGACAATCTTATCTTTATTCACGTGGATGATGGAGGTGTGTACATAGGACTTTGACATAGATTTAACAAACCCATTTTATAGAAATGCTTTGTATGCTCATAAGATGAGGACTTTTCTAAAGCTTTGTTTCTTTCCTGGTGTCTTAAGAGGGCATAGTTCTCCCACTTAGCGACCTGATTGCTAGTATATACTTTTGGTTCTTTAAAGCAAATGTGGTATATTGTTTAGTCTTTAATATTCTGATTTAAGGAGACCCTATCCCCAGATGGGTATTCCTAATCCATCATATATATTGCATTTATTGTGCAGTTACTAGCAAAGAATAAGTGTTTTTTACCCACATGACAAAAAATATAGTTAGGTCCATAATTATTTTGACAGACTGCTTTTGACCGCATGTTGTCTGTTCACAGCCAAATCTTCCACATACAAGCACCCCCCCCCCCCCTCAAATCAACGTAAGGCCATTTATCTGCTTAATTGATAATGACAAAACGAAGGAATTACCCACATCAGCCCATGAAATAGCCTTTGAGTCAATTGTCCAATTAGGTTTGAGCCCCTGAAATGAAGTGATTGTGTTTTAAAAAAAAAAAAAAAGCTTTAGTTCCTCACATTTTTATGCAATCATTTTGTTCAATCCACTGAATTAAAGCTGAAAGTCTGCAGTTCAACTGCATCTGAGTTGTTTCATTTTAAAATTAATTGTGGTAATGTACAGAACCAAAATTAGAGAAAAGTTGCCCAAATATTTATGGACCTAACTGTATTGCGATCAGAAAACTTCTGCATTGTCTAATTATTTTTGGCCTCGTAGTTTGTGGTGAATGTTTAATTCTTCTTTTAATAATAAAATCGGAGCTTGTTACCAAGAAATTATAAACTAAAAGGGTAAAAACCAGAAACTTGATTTATTTTTTTATATTTGTTCCCAGACACAGGTTGTGGTACCATATACACATCTGACGATCGGGGCATTGTGTATTCTAAATCCCTGGAGAGACATCTTTATACCAAAACAGGAGGAGAAACTGATTTCACCAATGTGACTTCCCTCCATGGGGTATTCATTACTAGTGTTCTTGGTGAAGGTTAGCAGACACTGCTTACTCCTATTGATAACTACCAGCTTTTTTTACAGGTAGCTATTTCTTCCAGTTTATTCTGAGCACACCTTTATTTTTTTTTACCAGATAATTCTGTCCATTCTGTCATCAGCTTTGACCAAGGAGGGGAATGGAACCACATCAGGAAACCCGAAAATGCTGAATGTGACTCCACCACAAAAGACAATGAGAAGGTAAGATTCTGACTCTGGAGCTAATAAAGGATTGCATGCTGGGAGTATCTTTGCACTTAGCACTGCCTTCTTTATCTAATAAAGTAGCCCAAGTCCGGGAAAACCCACGGGGAATCCACTGTTCAGCCAATAATTTGAGGATTGGAAAAACCTATATTCTCTTTAACAGCTCAAGTATTATTTGCCTGAAAAGTTTGAACTGCGAGCCAAGTGTTAGAATTAGTCTTAACACTTTTCAAACTTCTATACAACTGTATGGTTATGCATCTCTGTTCTAGCTAGCGAGTCTTTTTTTATTGTTCTTTGGTATACTGACTCCTATAGGGAGCAAGTCCCTTAGCCTCATCATAGGAGGCATACTTAAAAATGAACCTGAGGCCATGCTATAAATGCTGAAATGTGCTTTAACTTTTTTTTTTTCAGGCACTGTGGTAAAAATGAATTCCTAAAGTTGAGGTTGTCCAAATCATTCTACCAGCTGCTCAGCTTACCCTACTCACCTGTACTAGAAACTTGCTCTGTGTTTACATTAAAGAATCAAAGGTTTATGTATCAATGCTGTAAGAAAAGGAGGAGCAAGAGTAAGGCCCATTACCTACAGATTAATATATGCAAATATATGAATTGCCCTTGCCTGACCACTGTTACAATAATATCTTTGTTGAAAGTCTGGCTTTGTTAAATATTCTGCTATACCTTTTATTTGAAAACTTCAAATATAGTGATTCATTTACCTGTTTTGTGTGTGATATATTACATTTTCATGCAGTTTTTGTGTTTTTTCTCTTTATTGTATATATACAGTGTAGTCTTCATATTCATGGCCAGTATAGTATATCTCAGAAACTTGCAGTTCCTCTCCCACCAATGTCTGAGCCTAATGCTGTGGGGATTATAATTGCACATGGTAAGTATAGGCTTATTTTTAGTGCTGTTTGTTTATTTTGCATAGTTCCTTTCATCCATAATTATTATTTTATTACAGGAAGTGTGGGGGATGCAGTGTCAGTCGCTAGCCCTAGTGTATATCTCTCTGATAATGGTGGGTACTCATGGAATCGTATACTGGATGGCCCTCACCATTATGCAATTTTGGACTCTGGAGGGCTTATTATGGCTGTTGAGCAAAGAGATGTCCCTATCGGCACCATCAAGTAAGAGCAGAGAGCTAGTGCAAAAACTGTCAGCAAAATTGGTTACAGTAAAGTATATGTATATATTTGTGTTTTAATTTTAGGGCGCTCTGCTCACTTTTATTCACAAAACATCACATAAATAGAACATAAACATCCAATATTTTCCTTCACAGGGGATCAGCAACATCATGGTCCTTCAGAAAATCGAAAATCAATACAAAATTTAGCCTCCTGGGTCTCTCTATTTTTGTCCCACAGACCTTAACCCTGGTTGAGTTGCAAAGGCACCAATCACTACGTGCAAATCTACAGTGACACAATTAGGACTGGCCCTATCCAGGCCCTTTTAACCCCCTTTTCCAAGAAAAATTGAGTCACATGATATCAAATATCCCTTGAATTTGACATCATGTTTCTGTCCACTACTTATCTCCCCCCCAAGAGATTACGATCCATGGTATTATCTAGCATGGGGCAAGGTGACAAAGTCCCTGTGGGACTGTGGGAACCTAACCATGGTCACCCATGGGTTAACTGCTCAGACTTTTGTTAAGGACAAGAGTTTCTGCAAAAAACCTCGCTTTATTAACTAGTCACACATTCTTTATTTAAACTTCCAACATTTTAGTATACCCATTACGCCACTGATTATTGGGCATGTTCACTGTAGCCATACTTTGCATTTTTGAATGTTTTGTTTTTTTCCTTAGCAAGCATATCAACATTTTAACACTACCTGTGAGCTACACACATTCCCCCAACCCTCTGACATGAAACCTGCAGACATACCTTCAAAGTTTTTATTGTTCTCTATGCAGAATCTATTTGTCAACAGCTTTTCCTAGTGTAGTGAAGAGTTTCAGAGGTATACCTGCTTTAACTGTCCCTTTTTTGCCAGTCTGTACCATACTTTCTAGGCAACCTTCACTCTGCTGACATGGTGATATATCACTGCAGGTCTGCTGGTTATTTGGCTTTTGCATTGATCCCCTTAGGTAGCTGACCCTAAAGTTAAAAATCATTGCCCTTCAGAAAATTAACACAAAATTTAGCCTTTTGTGTCTCGCTATTGATCCCACAGACCTTAACTTTGGGAGACCTCCCGGGCTCCCCCAACATGCAGGCTGCACACACAGCCTTTCCACCTGAGCCACCTGTCCTCAACTGGCTGCAACTGACCCAGTCTCAAAGGCATCCAAAGGCAACCAAAAGCGGTAACCCCGAGCCATACTCGGGGTGGAATTGCAAGGGAGTTTTAAAACTTATCTGGATCCCATGATGCCGACCAGAGAGGGTCATGTGAGCATGCGGCTGGTGGGCAGGACTGCGGCTGCAGTGTCTTTAGTGTGATGAAGTTTCTGTCCCAACATACATGGGGACCAAATATATGTTCTTGTTGGCAGTGGGCAATGGTCCACATTCTGCTACTCTTTATACTTCAAACCCCTAACAGGATCTGTGGCACTTGGGCAACAAAGTCTTCGCTTTCTCCAGGCAGAGGAAGGTACATTTTGCATGGAGCATTATGATCCCCCTATGCACATCTGTTTCACAATTATGCTTTTCTGTAAGTTCTGGAGAAACTGTCTGGAGTCTGGAGGACTAGAGGAGAGTACCAATCACTGAGGTATATAGTCAGTGTAGAGCAGGGGTCTAACTTTTTTGGCTACTAGGCCATTTTAGGAGGTCAAGAAGGCACACTAGGCCAAACTTTCTCTTGAGCCCCCCACCAGGAATGCCCCTGAAGGGAAATCCCTTTCCTCCGCAATGCATACGAAGAAGAGGGAATGCCCCTGAAAGGAAAACTCTCTCCTCCGCAGTGCATATGGAGGAGAGTGAATGCCCCCTTACCCCAGTGGCGGAAGCGTTAACGTCGGCTGTGGTAGATAGGGAAGTGAGGCATAACAAGGAGGCTTACCGAGTAATCTGCTTTCAAATGCTACCCAGGATTTCTGCATGGTGCATCACATCTAACTGGTGATGCTATCAGCAAAAGTAAATTCTGGGGGTGATCCCAGCTGGGATTTCCCGCTGGCATCACCCCCGGAGTTTACTATTGCTGATCGCATCACCCGGAGGATGTGATGCTTGCAGCCTCCAGGTGATGTGAGCAGCCGTTGGTGGTTTCAGGGGAGTGAGCAGGGCGGGGACATCCCCATCGCATCACCCGGCAAGATGTGATGTCTCCCGGGTAATGCGGTGGAGTGATGGATTCTGGGGGTGGGAAATTTAAAAGCAGATTACTATGTACTTTTTTACAGTGAAATACACATAATAAAAGTATAAATCACACATTTTAGTGCACCAAGCATCATTGCCCAGTGCCCTGATTTACATTTTGCTGCCCACTATTAGCCCTGACGTTGATCTGACCTTTTGATGACCTATAAATCACTTCCTGAATGTATCATTTCATCAATTTTTCTTTGACCTCGATTATTCCTGACTGATTGCTGGAGACCACATGGCATCCAAAAGGCATCTCGCCGGCGCAAGTGCTGTTTCGGAGGAATTTGAAAGCAGCGATAGCGATTTGGAGTCCCTTGTGGAATCGAGCGATAGTGACTGAACTGAGAGTTGATACTGAACCTGAGGTCAGTGCTGTGTGCACATGCTGCTCTATTGACCTTGATGCGGACCAGGCAGCACTGCCAAGATTTCCATTTACCGGCGCACCTGGGATGAAAATTGAAGCTGAATACGTCGACCACCTGGCATACCTGAAGTTGTTTTTGACCAATGAAGTTTTCGAAAAAATTTGTTGCAGAGAAAAACAGGTAAGCCGCTCTTGTGTTTGCTAACTTTTTGTGCTATTTTTTTATGCAGCCATGTGTGCTGCTCTGTGTTTGCTAACTTTTTGAAATTTCTGAAATTTTTTGCTATTTTTTTATGCAGATATGTATGCTGCTCTGTGTTTGCTAACATATTACTTCCAACTTTCACACTATAAAAGAACATATCCTAAAATACCTTTTTTTGTTTTTTTTTTTTTTGTTTTATGCAGGTATGCTGGACAACAAGGTGCTCCACACCTGAGGTTTGCAAGAAGCAGAAAGTGGGAACCTGTGACCAAGGATAACATTTGGCTGTTTTTGGGCTTGGTGATCATGCAGGGAGTTGTGGTCAAACCCATGCAGAAGTGGTACTGGTCCAAGAATAAAATGATTGCCACTCCATTCTTTGGCACAGTCATGCCAGAATACCGCTTTTCCCTCATCATGAAGTACCTGCACTTCGCAAACAATGAAGAATTTGATGAGACTACCCATCCATTACCAAAACTGGAGAAAATTTGGGAAGTGTCTCAGAAGATTATTTTACCTGGGAGTTAATCCTAAGAAATACAGGCCCACAATATAAACAAAAATTTCTATGCAAAAAAAAAATAGGATCACTTTTTGCATCAAAAACCTGACAGAATGAAAATGCTAGGGGGGTTAAACAACATCAATTTGGACAAGGTTATACAATGTTGAATCACACAGCAAGTGTATAAGTTACAGACTCTAATAAAATCCTTATGCTAACTGCCAAAGAGGGTGCAAAAGGCTAAGAGGGTATGGTCAGATAGATTTCCTGGTAGATATATCCGATTTATGTTACCTAATAAGTGTCTGTGTCCTTTGTTGGAAAAATAATTGTTTTAATACACAAGGCAGAGTTTGACTGATAAAGACACTCCTTTAGTGAAATTAGAACATGAAGAATAAATAGAAGTGCTTTTTGTATCCTGGGGTGTTTGGCATGATCTTGCCTCCCATAAGGTGGGTTTAATGAAGGAGGAGTGACATACATATAAAAATTTTAATATAACGGGACGTGGCTTGGCGGGCTCCAGGGATGGCTGCGTGAGTTCCCAGCTCTACAGACACGGGACTCTTTCTCCGACGAAGCGGGCATATATTTACCCCACCGATGGGCAGGGCAAATAAAATTTAACGGGGGGGAAGCTTCCTCCCACCCCAGCACAGCGTCCACTGGCGTCTCAGCCCCTGATCCGGGCTTTTATCAGGGACACTCAGACGGCTCCTCAGCAGTCCAAGATGGCGCCGGCTTCCTCCTCAGCACAGGCCAAGTGGAGTGCAGCAGATGGGATCGCATCATGCCAAGAGGGCTCCTCTCCCAGCACATACCTGCCTGCGCTGGCTTCCCAGAGGGCTGCATTGGAGGACTGAGCAGCTGAAGACCATGCCAGGGTTGAGTCACTCTCCCTCTTCGGGGGCTTCATCTTCCCCTGATAGGCCTCTTAGCGGAGGGATTTCTCATTCTCCTGGGGGCCCCTATACTCCTCTGGGTGATACTTTACCAGCAGCATTTAGACCTGGGGCGGTTTCCGCTCCTGTGGGGGGAATGCCCACAGAGACCCCAGTACTGCACAGTCCTGGCCCACCTAACCTGAGCAGGGAGGATTTTCCCCCTTTGGGCCCCTCAACATGCGCCAGTAGCCAATCCTCGGAGAAACCTCAAGCTGAGACTATACCAATTGAACCCCCCCCTTTACATCACAAATGAGGGACCGGGACATAGTGCTGACTCCTGGAACCCCCCATTGCACCATCTGCAAATGCTGCCCACCAAAGCTGATTTTCAGCAACTTATTGCACATGTGCAAGCTACTTTTAGATCTGAAATTGGGGTCCTGCGTGCTGACTTTCACTCCCTAGCTGGAAAAGTGGAGGATATAGATGAAGGTCTACAGCAGGCCAAGGGGGATATTGAGGTTCTCACCCGTAGATCCAGTGACTATCACTTGAAAATTAGAGATCTTTATCGCCACTTGGAGGATATGGACAATAAAACTCGGAGAAATAATATCAGAGTCCGGGGCCTACCAGAAGCTACACAATTTTCAGATCTGAAGTTGGTGTTGCAGGCTTTTTTTAAATTGCCTCTTGGGGCACCCTCCCACATAGGAGATTGGCATTCTTATGGCCTACAGGGCCTCGGGGCGGCCCCGAGATGTTCTTTGTCACCTCGCAGAGGCAGCATTAAAGGATAAAATCATGGCTGCAGCGCGCAACATGCACAATTTTGAGTTTGATGGGGCTCCATTACAGCTTCTTCAGGACTTATCCTGGCACACTTTACAACAGAGACACCTCCTGCAACCACTCCTCAACACTCTGCGTGATAACCGCATTCCCTATAGGTGGGGCTTTCTGTTCAGCCTGACAGCACGTCATGATGGGAAGTCTGCTGTATTGCGTTATTCGAAGGACTTGTCTTCCTTTTGCCGAGATTTGGGGATTATTAAACCTAATCTTCCAGGTTGGGAACCCGAGGAACCTCCTGCCTGTCCTATCCTCACCTTGGCAGGTGGCCACTTCCAAGAAGCGTCCCAGGCACAGGATTCGGCGTTCTTCTACGCCCCCACTTCCTCGGGACAGCAGATAGCATTGATTAGGCTCAGCTCCCACACCCTTTTTACTGCTTCTTATGCTGCTGCAGCCCACCTCTGTGTGTGCTGCTTCCTCTGTCTTTGGACGGACACTTCCTACCAATGTTTTGCCTAGTTTTATGCCATTATGCGATTGAAGTTTGTGCACTTTTTGATGATTGCTTACTGAATCTCTTACTGCTCAGGTTTATTATTGTGAACTCTTACTTAAATGACATTATAGTTTATAGTTGGTGTTCTTTCTCAGGGAATGTTATTTTTAGTCAGATTGTCCTGACCTCCCGCCCATCCATATATTTGCGGTTGGGCTGGCGGTCACTGCAGTCTCCCTGTTTATATCATCATTCATAGAGAGGTTTTTTTTTTCCCCCCTTTCTCAGTTGCATAGCCTTGCCCAGCTATGGATATGTCTTACATGCCCTACGGCCCGCTGGGGGGGTCCCACGCTAAGCCTGGTTTAGCTGGGTGGGCTGGGGAGCCCCTTCTCGGGGTCATTGTACTACTCAAACAGCCGGTGTTGACCATGCTGTTTCCTGATGATACACTGGTTCTCTGGTGGTTGTCTTGGGAGCATTGGGTCTTTCTCCCCTCTGGGAGTGTTTGTCTACTCCCAGCCCGTCCTATCTCCCTTCTCCCATATGTCTCCAAACTTCTTGAACGCCTTGTCTACAAAAGAGTATCACTGTCTGTATTAGTCTGTCATTTGCAATCTCTATTTAATGTACAGCGCTGCGTAATATGTTGGCGCTATATAAATCCTGTTTAATGATATTAATAATAACAGACATGATTGTTCCCTATGTGCCTTGTTATAGGCTCGGGGACCGGTGGGTAACAAGTGCCCCCTGGTCGCTAACACGCAATTGCTTCAACTTGGTTCTGTGTTTTTTTTACTGTGTTTGCCAGATTCCTTATTTTACATGGCAACCTGCAAGGGTTCCCCTAACTCTGTGTAATATATATGGGCCCAATCAAGGACAAGCCAGGTTTCTTGCTAAGACATTGGCCCTCCTAGAGGAGTTACGCACACTTATCTCATTGTTGGGGGAGATTTTATTTCCATCTTCTCCCCGACTCAAGATAGATTGTCTATGCCTACGCCATCTCCACCTCCTATAGTATTGCAACATGCTAAATTATTTAGATAATTGATCATTCGTCACCAGCTTTATAATAGCTGGAGAATTCAACACCCCACAAGCAGACAGTTTTCCCTTTACTCTCCTCCTCATCAAACACATACCGGCATTGACTTTATATTTATTAACTTGCCACTGTTGAACAGTGTTTCTGCTGCTATCCATCCCATTTCTGGTCAGACCACGCCCCGATCACCTTAGAGGTTCTTCCCCTAGCAGAATTAGACTTTGTCATTGGAGATTGAATGATTTTCTCTTTAAGAATGAGGACACTAAAATGTCCCTTACTACAAGTCTACAACACTACTTTGATGAAAATAAAGGCTCTGTAACGCACACCTCCACCCTCTGAGAGGACCATAAGGCGGTTATCCGAGGTCATTGTGTGGCCCTGAGTTCTCATCTTAAAAAGAACTCCAATCTGCAGCGTGTCTTGACAGAACAGACACTGCGGATTGTTGAGGTAAAACTAACTAGCAATCCATCCTTGGGCCTCCTGCCTAGGGTGACCTCCCTCCGCTCCAAACTGAGGGCGTTGGAGCTTCGGAAGGTCAGCTGGATGATGCAGCGAACTAGACAGCTTTACTATTATAAAGGCAACAAGGCAGATACACTCTTGGCACGCAAGTTGAGGGACACACAAATTAATTCCTCTCCCATGGCAATCAAGGATGAACAGGGAATACCACGGTATGACCCATCCCAAATTGCCTACCGGTTTAAGCAATATTATACCCAGTTATATCATACGGTGCACCAGACACAAGGCTCCATGGACCCAAATTTGCAATCCAGTATAAGACTCCTACTTGGCTGAGCTGACTCCTCCCACACTACAAAGTGAGCACCTGGAGCACCTTAATAAACCCATTACTGAGGAGGAAATATCACAGGTCATCTCTCGCCTCCCTTTGCATAAAGCACTGGGCCCAGACGGTTTACCTTATTTATACTATAAAACCATATTGCCAAATCTTCTCTCCTATTTGGTGGACTTGTTCAATGACTTTCTCCAAGGTAAACCTATCCCACCTACTATGTCATATTCCCATATAACTGTGATTTCCAAACCGGGTAAAGATCCGATGGAATGTGCTAATTATAGACCTATAGCGCTGTTGAACTCGGATCTTAAAATCTACTCCAAGATATTGGCGAATAGGCTTTCCAAAATTTTACCATTTCTTATACATGGGGACCAAACAGGCTTCATACCATACCGCTATGCAAGATATAACACCCGGAGAGTGATTAATGTTATTGATATCCTCAACAAACGTAAAACCCCTTCCCTAGTACTTAGTTTAGACGCTGAAAAGGCATTTGACCTGCTTAGTTGGCCATTTATGTTCTCTACCCTTACCAAAATGGGATTTTCCGGACCTTTTGTTAGAGCAATACGTTCCATCTACAGTTGCCCTGCGGACTTTTAAGTTGCCTCATGCCTCCTCTAAAATATTCCCCATTAAGAATGGGACGCGACAAGGCTGCCCCATATCTCCTTTGCTCCTAGTATTGAGCCCCTTGCGGAGAGAATCAAATCCAATCCCAATATTCAAGGTGTTACAGTGAAAGATTCCTCCTACAAAATTTCATTATATGTGGATGATGTACTTCTTACATTGACACAACCTACCACCACCCTCCCAAATTTGTGGTCTGAACTTTGTAGTGCCTTTAGTACTGTCTCGGGTTATAAGTTAAATCTCCTCGAAATCCGAGGATTTACTCCTATATATACCGCCTGCGCAACTCTCGGCGTTACAAAATAGTTATCCTTTTATGTGGTAAGAGCACTCCTTAAACTATTTGGGCTCTCAAATCACAGCTATATACACTTGTAACTTCCCCCCATTGTTCCAGGAACTAAATAATTACTTGAATAAATGGAAGGGACACTCATTGTCGCTCTTGGGGAGAATCATGTAAGTGAAGATGATGCTATTACCCAAGCTCCTATATTTGTTTGAAACCCTCCCGGTTCGGATCCTTCTCCTTACCCTGAGAAGGTTACAGGCTAGCATTTTGAACTTTATCTGGGCTCATAAACATCATAGACTCTCAAAGTCGGTGGTTTGTACACCTAAAGAACTTGGAGGTCTGTGGGCTACATAAGTACTATGTGGCGACACATCTTTCCTACTTGCCTTCCTGGTCCATGTTAGTTTCCCCCAGTATATGTCGGAAGTTGGAGGAAGCTTGGATTTCCCCACTCCATCCCAATGTGATGCTTTGGAGCTCCTCCTGGTTAATGCCTGAGAGGGATTTGCTGTCCCTGATGGTTTTTATGAGGAATATATGGAGAACATACAACTCTAAATATGGTCTCTCCTCTTGGGGCTCTGTGCTTACATCTATTATATGAACCCCTTTGATACCTGATAGTTTAGCTAGAAATATGTGGCAGCCATGGCAAGACCGAGGACTTTTTCATCTCTGAAATATACTACATCCAGTGCAAAAAAGACTGCTTTCCTTTCCGGAATTGCAGGAAAAATTCGACCTCCCTCGAACTACCTTTTTTGCCTATCTACAGATTAGACATTGGGCCTAATTTATCAATGAAATCCGCGCTCGCTGGTCACGCGTACTTTCGCGCCGTTATATCAAGCCGGTTTACCGCGGGCTGGAGTCATATGCGCTCGTTCAGTTGCATCTCACTGCCAAGCCGGATGCTTGCCTTCATAACAAAATGGGCAATAGGACACACACACATATACGCAAGCAGCAAACAAAAGAACGTGTGCATGCTTGTGACTTTATTGAGAGAGAAAAAAAAGAGTGTGAACGAGCGCGATGTCAGCCCCGCAACATCGTGCTCGTTCACACGTATCCGACAAGGCATCATTAGCTTTTATATAGGCGCCTATGGAGAGGAGTTGAACTCTGTTAACTCTTGCCTAACAGAAAAGAAATAAGTGATTATAAAATATGCTTTTTTTCTTGGCGCACATACATACTTTAAACATTTGAACAGCACAAACATTTTTTTTCAGGGCTAAGGGTAATATGTGTGCCATTAGAAAGAATGATTTTTTAGGGGAACAGTGACTTTTAATGCAAGCTCACCAGTGTAAAGCTGCCGGAGATGCGCGGCTCAGGCCGCGAGCTCTTTCAGTTGCGGAATTGCTCGACGGCGTATGATTTCGGATCGCGAATACGAATGCGCAAGCGAGCTTCCGATTTTGCTTGATGAATCAGCCTCCCCGTGTCCAATCTGTGCCCAGATTTACTGAAATAACTCCCTTTGAGAGAATTGGTATTGGAGGTCTATACTCCAAGGGCCTTATTTCCTCTATTGCCTTCTCCTTGAATCAACGAGGGAGGTATCTGGTAAATTTGTATACATGTGTACTTGGGAGGATATTTTGGGTTATACCCTGGAGACGGATACGTGGTCCAAGCTTTGGGAAGCAGCAAACAAAAGCTCAATATGCATGCTGTATAAAGAAAATCTTTACAAGGTTTTGTTCCGATGGTATCACACGCCAGCTGTATAGCTCTGATTGTTTCCGTATGTGGATCCGGCCTGCTGGCGCTGCGGGTCCCATCATGGGTCATCATCATCCCAAACATATTTTTTGGTCTTGTCCCCTTATTCAGGGCTACTGGGGGAGAGTCAATGCCCTAATTGGGGAGGTGACTCAACAACGATTTCCCCTTGACCTGCTCCACTACCTTCTGGGAGTGCCCCTTAAGGGCCTCCCTAAACCCACCTGTCAGCTCATTACACATTTTGGTAGCTGCTTGCACTTTAATTTCCACCAAATGGAAATCCAGACTGCCCCCCTCTTTAGAGGATCTATGTGCTCGTATCCAGGATATACGCCTGATGGAGTACCTTACAGCCCTCCTTCGGAACAGGGTTGTGAAATTTGAACAGATATGGGAACCCTGGGATGCCTACTATACCAGTCTATAGGTTTATTATGTCACTGTTCCCATGTATCAGTGAGCTCCTCACTCACCCTTGTTTGTCTTCCTCTCTCCTTCCCCCTCCCCCCATCTACCTACCTATTATGTTTACGCCCTTTTAATTAATTTCTTGTTCCTTTTTTGTTTTATTTTTACCTATTTATGTATCTTCACCGTTTTTGGGGTTTGAAAGAACGGTACTGCACTGCCACTATCTTACTGCCACTTATGCAAGAGATTTATGTAACATTATCGGATGTACCTATCATTCTGTATGCTATGTTCACAATATGTTTCAATGTATAAGTCTGGTTATCTCTGTATATGAAAATGTTCAATAAAAACTCAGTTTCAAAAAAAATTTTTTAATAATAATAAAACATAAGCAGTGTTTAAATTTTGAATGTAGGCCTCTAATGTTAAGTTATGAAAATTGAGTGGTATTCCAATAGTGTTAAATTGAAAGCAAGCAGAAGCTGAAGGCAAGCTGAATATACAACACTTGATAAGCAAAGGAGACTACAATACCAAGTTAAAAGGTTAACAAATTGCCCAGTAAGTATGTTTCAACCTAGCATACAAAAAGCAATGCTTGGTTAGCCTATAAGCAGAACTTGCATTTCCTCAATCATTCTTCAAGAATGATTTTCAGCTTTAATTCAGTGAGTTGAACAAAAAGATTGCATAAAAATGAGGAACTAAAGCCTTTTTTTAACAATCACTTTTTCAGGGGCTCAATTGGACAACTTAAAGGTTAAAAATAAAATGTTAATTTCTAATACTTGGTTGAAAACCTTTTGCTGGCCTGTAGACTGGAACTCATGGAAATCACCAGATACTGGGTTTTCTCCTTTTTAATGCTTTGCTAGGCCTTTACTGCAGCGACTTTCAGTTGCTGTTTGTTTGTGGGCCTTTCTGTCCGAAGTTTATTCTTCAACAAGTGAAATGCATGCTCAATTGGGTTCAAATCAGGTGACTGACTTGACCATTCAAGAATATTCCACTTCTTTGCTTTAATAAACTCCTGGGTTGCTTTGGCTGTATGTTTTGGGTCATTGTCCATCTGTATTATGAAACGCCTCCCAATCAATTTGACCGCATTTAGCTGAATTTGAGCAGACAGTATGTCTCTAAACACCTCAGAATTTATTCGGCTGCTTCTGTCCTGTCACATCATCCATAAACACTGGTGGCCCAGTGCCACTGGCAGCCATGCACGCCCAAGCCATCACACTGCCTCCGCCATGTTTTACAGATGATGTGGTATGGTTTGGATCATGAGCTGTTCCACGCCTTCTCCATACTTTTTTCTTGCCATCATTCTGTTAAAGGTCGATAAAAACTTTAGTTCCTCACATTTTTATGCAATCTTTATGTTCAACCCCCTAAATTAAAGCTGAGAGCCTGCAGTTCAATTGCATCTGAGTTTTCATTTAAAATGAATTGTGGTAATGTACAGAATCAAAGTTAGAAAAAAAGTGGTCTCTGTCCAAATATTTATGGATCTAACTGTACATTCTTTGCATTATCTGTGGTGAAATGCACAAGAAGAAAATCCAGCATGTCTAATATAGACAAAAGAATATAGGGAAACTTCATCACTTCCAGTAAAACTGCAGCAGGGAAAACATGGAGTAGAATATCAGGAAGAGATCAAGAGAAAGGAGGATCACCCCCTATAATTTTTTATTTCCTGTAGGGTGCCCCCTAAGGAGGTCTGTGCTTGATGTACAACCTGATACAGTTGAGTGTAGTTGGTTTCAAAGCTAGAGGCTATACAGGAGGGGTCATATGGTATTACCCCGCGGTCGTCTTTTATGGCCATGGGAGAGGCATTGACCTGTGCATCTCTAAGTTTGCGTGCCAATAGTGTTGTCGTTATCTGCATGTACAGGATCGGTGCTATACGATCGTTCGCAGATATCGTGCAGGATCGTTCGTCGTTCGTTTACCAACGATAATTATTGGAAGTGTGTACGTAGCTTAATAAGGAAGCGCTGTACTTTAAGGTTCATGACGTGAGCCAGGCAAGGTACGTGTGCGACTTTCCCACAACGCAGGGCTGCCAGCGGATTGGCCCCATTGTCACACACGACCTTGCCTGGCTGAAGTCTGTTGGGAGTTAGCCATATGTCCTCCTGCTCCCACAAGGCGCTTAGAATGGCTGCACCCCTGTGGCAGAGGGAACGCAGGCTTCACAACCTCAGGACTGCGTGGCAACGTAGGAATTGTGCACCAAAATAGCAAACTGCATGATCTTGCTGGCGGTAAACAGATGCTGCCGAATAGGAGGTGCTGGGTCTCCACTGCAAAGTGTCCCTGGAAGAATAGTTTAAGGCACAAGAGTCAAAGAAGAAGGTGGAGGTTGAGGAGGAAATTGCATGGCGATGTGCTGTGGGCGGAGGTAGCTTTGCAGGCCTTGCTGCAGCTGCATCTTCCCCTGTTGCCACCAAAGATACCCAGTAAGCTGTATAGGAAATATATCTTCCCACTCCATGCTTGCTCCAGCCACCAATGCAAAGCAGGAACACATTTTTGTGCAAAATACTGTCGCTTAGGCATAACGTACTGTGGGTTCCTGCAGAGAAATGCGTAACGGAACACATTGGAGTCCACCAGCCGGTATGGGAGGAGCTCTGATGCTATCAGCTGTGCGATTGCCGCATTGATTAGCTTTGTTTTGGGGTCATTTGGGACATATTTCCTCTTGCGCTCCAGCATCTGGGGGATGGAAGGTTGGATGCTGCTAATGCTAACCACAGAAAGATTGGACGGTGTGGTAGAAGTTGTGGGGGATGGCAATGATCCCTGGTCTTGACTGCTAGGAATGTGACAAACAGCAGCTGATCTGCGTTGAAGCTCCTGCTCACCGCTGGTGGAGCCTGAAAAAAGGTAATGCTCGGCTACATGCCCCACTCAAATTGATGGCAGCAGCACGGGTAATTTTGGTGGCAGAAGGAGGAAAGGCAGCAGAGGAAGATCGAGCAGTTTGAGCTTGCTTCTTGGGCGGAAGTGGTCGCACAGAGCTCTGTGCTTTCACCAGGTGTTTCCGCCAGGTTACCGTGTGGTGGCTTTTTAAATGGGTGCTCATGCAACTTGTTCCAAGAGTAACACAGCCATACACACTGTCTCAGGGCCTGCCGCTTCCTCCTCATGCTATTACTGCTGCTGCCTGCCCACTGCCCAGTACCCAGCTCTAGATGCCAGACTAGACTCAGGCTCAACAGGGTCTTCTTTCCCCGCTGATTCTGCTAAGCCCATTCCCCTTCATGTGGTTTCGCTACATAGTTGGTACGGATTGGAATCTCATTCATGATCCATTCATGTCTCCAATAGCTACAGCTTCGACACTGTCCATATGGGTGATGGCCTGCTGCTGCCATTTGTAACGTATACCAGAGCTGTGTAGCTGGCTAATTTTTGGACTGAAAGCCCGCCCTCAGAGACCTCTGACTGTACTCTGAAGCCTGTGTATGGCTTGTAACGGAGCGGTGAAACCTGGTGGCTAATTTTTGGACCAGAGGAACCCCCTCATGTCCCTCTCTGGCTGTACTCTGAGACCGTGTAAAATCCGGTATGTTCCCTTGGCCGCCCCATAAAATGGCCGTGCCAGCAACAGAAAATGACTTCTTTATTTTATTTTTACTTGTACAGTGTTGTGCAGAGATGGGAGAGTCTTGACATGTCTTTTTAAATGTTTTTTTAGGCTGTAGAAGCTCTCCACCAACCCGAATAACAACCCAAATTTTTCACCCATTGACTTTAATGGAGTTCGAATTCGACGTTCGACCACTCGAATAATTATGCATTTTTCGGCCGATTAGCGGTCGAATCGAATAGCGACTTATTCGACCAACACTACTACCTGCTACAAGGAAAGCTAGATAAAGCAATGGCTAAAATTACTGAGAACATTAAACAAGATTTCCAGGCTATGGGTTAACATTTTGAGGGTGATTGAAAAGAATGTGAACAAAACCACTCCAGTTACTCCGAATTCCTCTTCCCATAGTACACTTAAAACTCAACTGGAATCATCACAAAGCAAAATAGAGGACTTGGAGAATAGGTCCTTGCTGGCTGCCTTCTACATCAGAAATCTTGCTAAATCTGTACAGGATTATTATTATTATTACACAGTATTTATATAGCGCCATCATATTATGCAGCACTGTACAAAGTCCATAGTCATGTCACTAACAAAGTTTCTCCCTCAAAGGAGCTCACAATCTACTGTCCCTACCATAGTCATTAGTCATAACATGTCATTAATATAAACAAGATAAGTGTCCTGGCCGAGATTCGAACCTGGGACCAAGTGCTGCAAAGGCCAGAGAGCGAACCCCTGAGCCACTGTGCTGCCACAGCAGATGACTCTCCTAAGGCATGGTAATAGTTAAAAAGCCTTCCAAACCAAAGGAGCAAGATTTTATTTTTGTGGAAAATGTCAGGTATACCTTTCTATGCGTAACCAAGAGGATTGCTGTGGATGGGATCTTCTTCCTGACATGCAATTTAATTTACCATAATGCTTTCTTGACAACACTTGTAGTGGATTGGGTACATGTACACTGTATTTAAGAAACATTGTAAATGAAAAATCTTCCTTTTTTTTTTTTTTCAATTAAATTTAGCTGCACTGAGGTCTGCTACAATCCTATTCCATTGTTTATACCTGTGTTTAGTCCGGCACATTTTCTTTCAGCTCCTCCTAAAGGGGAATGCTGTGTTGTCACTCATTGAAAACTACTATTTGGCTCTCATTCAGCTGTTGCTTGCTGGGCCACTGCCCTTCTTGATGCGTTTCACCACTTGGTGAATCTTCCCTAGAAGGGCATATGTTGTGAAACCCTAGACAAGAACTCTTGACATGACAAACTCCAAACAAGCAAAGTTGGAGTGGAGTACACAAGGCCAAGTCCTTCCTTTTTGTATTTCCTGTTCAGATATTTGTGTTTTCTTGCTTGAATGAAAATGAAGACCCGCTAAACATAACTTAGAATCATTATGCACTCTGAATATTAGTCTGCAGTGCAAATTGACTGCTTGGGATTTTTTTTTTCTTTTCTTTAACCCCCTAAGGGGTGTTCCCAAATGTGACTCGGGGCCGGAAAAATTGCAAAAAGCGGTAATCCCGAGTCATACTCGGGGTACCTTTGGGGGTCCCCCTTACCTGATCCCCGCGGTCCAGCGGCGATCGCAGGATCCCGCTGCGATGGCGGGGCACTTCTCCGTCGGGGGGTATAATAAATAAATATAATTATCATACCTGGGAGTTAATCCTAAGAATTACAAGCCCACAATATAAACAAAAATTTCTATGCAAAAAAAATAGGATCACTTTTTGCATCAAAAAATTACAGAATTAGAACGCTAGGGGGGTTAAATCTGCTTCTTTATAATAAGTTTGTTGTTTGTAGAATATTTACTGCTTAGTATCTGTTACACGTCTTCAGCATACTTTTTTATATTTAAACAGGTGAAGATAAAGATTACATCAGTTGGCTAGCACATTCCACTGACCCTGAAGCCCCTTCAGATGGTTGTGTTTTGGGATACAAAGAACGTTATCTTCGCTTACGCAAATCTTCAGTTTGCCAGAATGGACGGGATTATTTAGTGAGCAGTCAGCCTGAGTCCTGCGTTTGTACACTGGATGACTACATGTGGTAATATTGCATGTGCCTAAATACTACCATTGACTTATTTTCTATCATCGAAGTTATTTCCACATGTTTACAATACATTGTGTAACCTTTCATATTTTGATTACAGTGACTTTGGATATTTCCGTAAGGAAAATGAATCAACATGTGAGGAGCAGCCAGAATTCCAGGGACATGAACTAGAACTCTGTATATATGGGGAAGAAGAAAAACTAAAGACAAATGGGTAAGCTTTAGAACTTTTTATTTTTAACTCAACTTTTTTTTTTTTAAACTAAAAAAAAAAAATCTTGCATCAAATAAATACAATATAAAATAGAGCAAAGGCAGAGATGGGCTGGAGAAAACATGAACAAGAAGGCTCTTTTTAGGCACCCAGTTGTGTATGTTTAAAAAGTTAAAATTTTATTAACAATCTCAAAACAAAATCAGTACAAATGTGATTTTTGCTTATTCATATAAAAGCACATTTGGTAATAAAGGGTCCTATTTGGTAATAAAGTTTAATGACGCGTTTCACCTAGAGAAGGCTTCCTCAATGGACTTTGAAACTTGAATACTTTAAATACTGGGACTATGGAAAATAATATAACATCATATTAGGAAAATATACTAGGTAAATATAACTAAATAGTTTCAGATTGTGTAAATCAACAGAATAGTAAAAATCATACATTAGACAAGGAGATATACTCCACTGGTGTAGAAATGGTTTCCAAGGATAGAAATAAGAAAGCTCGGGGTAAGTAAAATTAATCAGGGTTAATGAAATTATTCAATTCAGTTCAGATAATTGAACGTCAAAATACATTGGTAACCAATATATTAATATTTGGTACTGTTTATTGATACACAAATATTTACATTACCACCTCTGAGATTACAATAAAGTTGATAGGAGAAACCTAGCTGATGTAGTAAAAGCTGTGTAGACAGGCTGTTCTAGATGTTAATCAGTTTATATCTGCTTAAAATAGAGTAATTAATATTAGAAATGTTCCTAAATGAAATTGTGGATTTTAACAGAGGATACACTAAAAACTTACATCTACTTGGGTTGTGTAGAGCATAAGTGTAGAAGTATTCAATATCCAAAGATACATGGGTCTCAAAGTATATTATGTTGTGAATGAAAATTATTCAAATTTTGTTGCCCAGAAGCTATTTAATAAAGAAAAGAAATGATTTTGCTTTTATATGAATAATTTGTGATGAAATGCAGGCATAAAGTGTCGACCTCTTTATAGATTTAGAGTCCTGTCTGGTTAATGTTGCTGTGGAACTCTTCCAAACTCATACTATTTAGGCTAGTACTTGTGACCTAAATGTAAAGTGCCATTCTAGATGAAGTAAAAGAAAAACTGGGAAATAATTTAAAGAAAATAATAATAGTAATTGGTTCATTCAGGTAAAGAAATAAGTATATCGATTAGAAAGGATATATAAATATATGGGTATTATAAATAAATAGTGAAAGATACTCACTTGGGTATATGTGAAGGTTTGGTATTCACTGCGTGAAATGCACTTTAGAAGGAGGTCCAAGAACTACTATTTTAACGTTAGAAGAATATGAAAAAAGTCAGTGGGTCAATGTGAATAAGTGACCATGAAAATAGGTTTCGGGATTAAAGACAATCAAAATGTACTTTATTCCTTGGTTAGTAAACGCGCAGCCTGTCAACAGTCACTCATAGAGGTGGTACTGTGTACAGGAGGCCTTTAAAGCCAAGAGACAGTTACTTAATATATAGGTAAAAGCGCATGCAAGAAGACCACCCCCACTTGAGCAGTGGTTCGATTGAAGCTGACATGACAGGGCTAATTCCCCCCTCTTGTAGTGATGCAAGTGTGATTAGATTTCAAAGACGTCAATTCTACGTCACTTCCGCCTGATTTTTAACACTGATTTCATGTTACTTCCGCCGGAAGTATACTAAAACAAATATAAGAGCATACGGATTTGCAAAGCACATTGAGGGGAGGGACGTACTTCTTCCAGTGGAGGTATAGGAAAAAAAGGGATTAACTCCTGTAGGAGCTTACCCGGCAGAGAAACTCTCCATCGCCGGGTTCTGGGCACCTAGAATAAAAATAGATGTCCAAAGGAGTGATGAGTACACCAATAGGCACCTATCAAAGAACGGCACCTTGGTGTTAATGGCGTCCGAAAACCGGGCACCTCCCGTTCCTCGTAGCTTGTTTAGGGAAAAAACAAGAAGAATGGAATTACAGAGGTTATTATAAGGTGTCAGTTTCTCATATTTTATTCATTTATTAATTATGATGTATCCCTAGTGAAAAGATAGTAAGGATGAAAAATATAGATTTAATGAGTAGCGGGATTAGTAATGAGGTCGCCTAGGAATATCAGAGGTTGCAATGACATATTAAGGAACAAATAAAGCCCAATTCTTATGATTGGGGGAAACCATTTTCCTATTAACAAAGGTAATAGTCATTTAACAATCACATAAATTGAAAACTATCTAAAGGTCCATAGGACAAAAACATGAACAACCAAAAAAGCTAATATTTATATTGCATGTACATATATGTAAGAAACCTTTTATATTTTCAATAAGTATCAAAATCACAGAATTTAAGATAATATATTCTAGTCTAGCATGAATACCAGTCTGTTCAATGATTGAAAGATACATGACGTTGCAACAAATAATATCTAATTCAGCAACTATAACGAATGTTATCACATCCGATGACTGTAACAAATCTATCACATATTAATACGTACAAAAAAAGTACTACGTAAATACAGTAATATAATGCAATGGTATGTTAATAAATAAATTTGAATGGAAAAGTATGAGGGTGATTTTACTTATTTGGAAATTGTAAGAAGGAGGATATAATTAAATACAATTGGTTGGGTCTGCATTTTTGGGCTCATTGGTTTAACTCAATTATGATAGGAATTCCTAGGAAGCAGTCTTTCAGGGAGGCTGCTTCGCTTTATATGATATTGGGTTGATGATTGAGGATTTCAGCACCCACCTGGCAGTTTTCGGGTGGTTACTAAAGAGTTTAGTCACAATACAGGGGCTGCCACCCACCTACCATTTCTTCCCACCCGTCTTAAAAAAAATTTATGGGTTGAGCACTGGCGAGGTTATGGGTGATGATTGTGAGGAAAAAGATTGTACACCTATAAGGTAAAATATAGGGCATATATTAATTGAATATTTATAAGGTAAAATATAGAGAATTGGTACAAGCCTATTTCTGGTCATGTGTTTAATGAATTTTACAGTGAATACTATACTGTTATCAATTCAGCCTTTCAAACGGGAGTCATTGACTCCAAAATGAAAGATTACCTGACTAATAAGTACGCAACTACCTTGACATTCTACTCACTACTCAAAGTACATAAAATAATAAAGTAATAAAAATGTGTGTGAATCCACATTTGGGAGAGTGGGAAATGAAGATAAATACTTTTCCTTCTATACACCATATCCCTGTAATGCAGAATATTTTAAAGAAAAGAAAAAGGAAACCTTTTTCCCAAAGCAATGGGACTTTTTGGGTGTATATAAACAATTACACAACTCCCATTTAACAATAAAATCTTCTATACATTTTTATTTCTACTATTACATAATTAAAAACATAGCACACTTGTAAAAAACATTGTCTCTTTCTGGAGTAAAGTCATTAGATGTTCACTTTTTTTTACACGTTAACTGTCTTTGACAATCTCTTTACATCTTAGAACAAAAACAGTAAAATACATAAGTTCAAGCATATTAGTCATCTGCAGATTCCCATGGTGGCAGATTCCCATGGTACACCGCCAATAACTATAGACCATTCAGAGTATACATAGTAGGTTAGGTTGAAAAAAGTTCAACCACTAGGGAAATAAACATATCCCAGATATAAAACCCTATAAGACATAGTTAGTCCAGATGAAGGCAAAAAACCCCTGGTACAATTTGTTTCAACAGGGGGAAAAAAATCCTTCCTGATTCCATGAGGCAATAGGATGTTCCCTGGATCAACAGTCACTGTTATTTTTACTTTAAAGCTTTAATACCCAGTTATATTTTGTGCTTCTAGAAAAACATTCAGCTTTTTCTTAAAGCAATCTATAGTAGTTGCTGAAACTACTTCCTGAAGGAGCTGATTCCACATTTACGCACCTTACAGTGAAGAATCCCTTTCTTTCCTGGAGATTAAACTTATTTTCCTTCAGACGCAAAGAGTGCCTTTATTGATTTATTGTCCTTTTATTAATTTAGTTGTCCTGCACTCTCTCTTCTATTCAACAATGTCCTTTTTGTGAACTGGTGGCCAAAACTGGACTGCATATTCCAGATGTGGTCTGACCAATGCTTTGTACAGGGGCAGGATAATGTCTCCATCTCTGCAGTCTTTTCCTCTTTTAATACAAGAAAGTACTTTACTAGCTTTAGATATTGCAGCTTGGCATTGCATGCTGTTATTAAGTCTATGATCTACCAGAACCCCCAGATCCTTTTCCATTTCTGACTCCCCCAAATGTATTCCCCCTAGACAGTATGAAGCATGCATGTTGTTGGCTCCCAATTGCATAGTTTTACATTTATCTATATTACATGTCATTTGCCACTTTGCTGCCCAATCAAACAGTACACCCTGGTCAGCTTGTAGATTATAAACATCCTGTATGGACCTAATTCCATTTAATAGTTTGGCGTCATCTGCAAACACAGAAATGGTACTTTTAATCCCAAACTCTATATCATTTATAAAAATTTTAAACAGTAAAGGTCCCAACACTGAACCCTGGGGTACACCGCCAATAACCATAGACCATTCAGAGTATGAATCAATTAATTACAACACTCTGGATGTGATCTTTAAGCCAGTTTTCTATCCATGTACAGATTGGCATTTCTAAACCTATCGACCCTAACTTGCATATTACCTGTCTGTGGGGTAAAGTGTCAAATGCTTTAGCAAAGTCCAAGTACTAAACTATATCAACTGCTATTCCACTGTCTACCGGTTTACTTCCTCATAAAAAGAGAGTAAATTTGTTTGACAACTTCTGTTTTTCTTGAAGCAATGCCGACTATCACTTATAATAATATTTTCTAGCGGAAACTCCTCTGTGGTTCTTTAGCAAACTCTCTAGGACCTTTAATCAAATAATTATTTGTCTATTTCCAAGATATTAATTGTCTCTTACAAATCACATAAACTTCATACTTATTTTATGTAATATACATAATGAATCTATTTTTGAATGCAAGGCATTAATCAATTTTATATTGCATTAACTAAAACCTACTTTCATTTTATAAGGGAGAAATCCTTCTCCCCAATCAAGTTTGAATTGCATGGAAAAGAAGTGAAACATGAACTTTTCTGTTGTTTAAATATCCACTAACAGGGTCCTGCAGACAGCTCTCATAGTGCTGCTACCTGCACGTTCTGTTTCCGTTTTATGGCTCCCGTCCTGTGTCTCACATCTTGTGCGAACACGCCCTGTTGTCAGTTTCCTGAATATGTATCAGGAAGCATATAGGACACTGCAGCCCCTCTCAGCTGGGAGGATTTTTTAAACCTCCAGCTGAGAGTCCTCCTGCTATCAGCAATCTGACCGGAAATAGAATCCCCATCTTCCGTGTCACCACAGAGATTTATTTTGCCCAGCTCATGGAGGCACCAATCGGGCATTTCCTGGGTTGAGCAACCAGTGATAACCTGACATGCACACCTTAATATAGGGTTGCATAAACTGCAGGAGAAGCAAAAGAAGCAAGGAAATTCTCCAGGCTGATATATATTCAGCCATCATCTTTGGATTTTCTATCACTGAAAAGATTATACTAACATATTGATTGTTGTTCTTATCATTCATCAACTGTTCTTTCTTTGTCATCAATGAATTCTATTTAAATAATTTAGGTTAATTTTTATTAGTTTTTTTATTTATGTATACTACTAGCATTTTTGAGTGTGGGTTTAACAATCTGATATAGAACTTTTTCCAACTATTGCTCTCCATCTCCCCCTACAGGAAGCACTTGAAATTTATCATTTCGTTTAATTCAGGAAAATGCATTGCCTTGTATGAATTGTAGATCTACCTACTTTCTCCCTGTGTTAACAGTTTGTCTGTATTACCTCCTCTTATATCCCTCTTCACCCTTTCTAAGACCAAAAACTTTACTTCTTCCTCATCAAAATTATGCTTCAAACTCATATGGTGACTTAAGGATGTAGATATTTTTCCATTCTTGATGTTATACACATGTTCATATATCCTTTTTTTTTAAACTTACGCTTTGTTTTTCCTACATAGTAACCGTTACTACTACATACTGCCATATATACTACTCCTTCAGTATTGCATGTTACTAAATCACATCCATATAAGTCTACTCCACTTAACTTAAACCTTAAATCACCTGGTTCATAAATCCACTTGTACTCCCTACATTTACCACATTTAACTGTTCCTTTTTGTATTTTTTTCATTTCTCACTTCTCCAAAATGGCTTTTCACCAATATATCCTTTAAGGGTTGAGCTCTACAATATGTAATTGTTGGTGTTTTACCTATGCATTCCCTCCTATTTGAATCTTCTAATAGGATTGGACAATACTTTCTATAGATCTTTTTAATACTTGCATGATCCCCTGTAAATTTAGTGATGATTCTTGTGACCAATGTTTCTTGTTTTGTTTTTTTACAAAAAATCATGTTCTCTTTCCATCTTTTTTACTTTCTGGTAAGATCTTTTCAATAATCTGTGACTATACCCCTCTATTTTTAAAATCCTTTGGACTGCGCTTTTAGAAATCTTCCACGTTTTTTTACAATTTCTCCTAATTCTCATGTACTCAGAATAGGGTATACTTTCTTTTTATTCTTTGGGATGCGCACTGTTGGCCGATATAGTATTACTGGCTGTTTCCTTCCTATAAACTTCAGCAGTTATTGTACTAGTGTTTGTTAATGTTAGTTCCAAATCCAAAAAAGGAATACTTGAAAAAACTAAAGTTCAAACTTCAGTGAAATTTAGGTTGAAAGTATTTTATTTTAATTTAGCCGTAAATATATTTATTAGTTTTTCATCGCCAGTCCAGATGACAAGGACGATGTCAATATACCTTCGCCATAATATTATATGGCCATGGTATACTGGCCTCATCACTGAGGATTTCTCTTTCCTATCCCCCCAGGTACAGGTTTGCATACGTTGGGGCACATTTTGTCCCCATCGCCACTTCCTGTACCTGGAGGTAGAGCTTGTGATTAAAAATGAAGATATTTCTCATTGAGATGTATTTTGAAAGCTTAATACGAAATTCATTTTGCTGCCATGTATTTGTCTTGTTCCTCCAGGAAGGTTTTTATGACTTCCAAGCCTCTTTCATGAGGGGATGCAGAGATACAGACCTTCTTCATCTATTGCGACCGACATTGTATTTGGTGGAATTTTAATATCTTCTATTATTTTAGAACATCTAAAGTGTCCTTTAAATATGATATATGATGGTAAACTATATACATGATTACGCAGATAATTATCAATTAGCTCATTCGCCTTCTCAGATATACATCCTATTCCAGATACTATAGGTCTCCCTGGCAGGTTTTTTCTGTTTCTGAATTTTCGTAAGGCTGTAAAAAGTTGAAAGCCTTGGGAGGTTTATATTTAAAAAATTTTAAACCTTTTGGTTAATTTTTTTTAGATTTATAGGCCTTTAAAATAATTTAATGGTACTGGATTTCATTAATTTCTTAATACCATTGATGGTTTCCCAAGATATTTTTACACATGATTTTATATTCTATATTTATTATTATTAATATTATTAATAAACAGGATTTATATAGCGCCAACACATTACGCAGTGCTGTAAATTAAATAGGGGTTGCAAATGACCAACAACAGTGATACAGGAGGAGAGGACCCCGAAGACCTTACAATCTAGTAGGTGGGGGAATTTACACACAATAGGATGGGAGATAAGTGATTCTAAGGTGAAATGGAAGCCAGTGTAGAGATCTGTGAAGAGGTGCGGTGGGAAGGATGGATGAGTCTGGCTGCAGCATTCATATTAGATTGTAGAGGAGAGTCGGGTTAGTGGAATACCAGAGAGGAGGATGTTACAGTACACCAGACGAGAGATAAGAGCATGTACAAGGAGTTAGGTGGTCCCAGGGGATAGGTAGGGGGGGGATTTTGGAGATGTTGTGTAGATGAAATTGACGGGACCAGGAAATGGATAGGGGGGGTAAATGAGAGGGCAGAGTGAAAGGTGACACCAAGACAAGGTGCCTGAGGGGAGGGACGAATAACAGTGTTGTTAACAGTTAGAAATATGTCAGGGGGAGATTTGGAATTTGAGGGGGGGGGATGATGATGAGTTCTGTTTTATCCTGGTTGAGCCTCAAAAATCGGTCAGACATCCATGATATGGCTGACGAGCAGCATGAGACCTTATCCAGGACTGAAGGAGACAGGTCAGGGGTGGACAGATAGATTTGAGTGTCATCAGCATACAGATGGTACTGTAAGCCAAAGGAGGATATGAGACTACCGAGAGAGAAAGTGTACAGAGAAAAGAGAACTGGTCCAAGGACTGACCCTTGGGGAACACCAAAAGGGAGGAGAGTGGGTGAGGAGGAATTACCATTGAAAGAAACTTGAAAGGAGCGGTCAGACAGATAGGAAGCAAACCAAGAGAGCAGTGTCACTGATACCAATGGAGCGCATGATTTGTATTAGAAGGGGTTGATCAACAGTGTCAAAAGCAGAGAAAAGATCAAGGAGAAGGAGGAGGGAAAAGTTGACTTGAGATCTTGCTCTGATGAGGTAATTGGCCACTTTAGTAAGGGCTGTTTCAGTGGAATGGGCAGCTCTAAAACCAGACTGGGGAGGGTCAAGGAGAGAGTTGGTGCTCTAGATCAGAGGCCAGGGTGGAGGAATGGGCACGGAGTAGATCAGAGGGAATTGGGTCAAGCGGACAGGTAGTAGCTGGAGATGATGAGAGAAGAGACTTTGTCCACAGTAACAGGGCTGAGTGAGGCCAGTGATGATTTACAGGTGAAAGGGGTAGGTATGGTTGGAGTGGCTCGGTGAGCAGAGACATCATGTTTGATTTTGTTTATTTTATCTCTAAAGTAGGAGGCTATGTCTTGGGCAGAGTAGGTTGTTGTGGGGGGAGCCAGTGTGGGGTTTCGGAAGGATTCAATTGTTGAGTAGAGGTTGCGTGGGTTTGAAGCTTGAGAGGAAGTGACAGCGGAAAAATAATTTTGCTTGGTGACAGTGAGCTCAGTGTTAAATATTTGTAGCTTGGCTTTGTAGTCCATAAAGTCAACACTGAGGATAGATTTTCTCCACTTGAGCTCAGCTGCACAAACAGTCTTTTGTAGCTGTTTGGTGTGATTGTTGTGCTAGGGTCGGGGGTTGGCAGGGTGGGGGTACCAGAAGGTGGCAGGGGCAACTTTATCCAAAACCAAGGAAAGAGAGTGGTTTACCAGGGTGGCAGCTTCATCTGGGGAGGTGATTTTGAAGAGAGCGGGGGTTAGGGACGCAAGGCAATTTGAGAAAAGGTGGTCGAGGTTACGGATATCTCTCTGCCATTACCAGGTCTGAAGTGTGGTAAAGGGGGGCAGGAGTTCGGTAGGTTGAAGGTGATAAGGTTGTGATCAGGAAGGGGAAATTGTGAGTTGACAAGGGGGTGAGGTTGCAGAGTTTGGAAAATACCAGGTCTAAAGTATGTCCGGCTTTATGTGTGAGGCCATTGATGTGGTAATGGAGAGCAGTTTGGCTGAAGAGGGAAGGTTGGGCTCATCCATTGCAACATTAAAGTCAACAAGGATGAGGGTGGGCCGGTCATGGGAAAGAATGTGTGGGAGCAACGTTATTCAAAAATTGTGATACTGGGCCAGGAGGGCGGTAGACAACAGCAACAGTCAGGGGTAAGAGGCTAAAGAGACCGACAGAGTGGACTTCAAAAGAGGTGAAAATGAGAGAGGGTGGGGTAGGAAGGACTCTGTATGTACTGCTAGGTGAGAGAATGAGACCCACCCCACGCCCTACTTTGTTGCCAGGTCTAGGGGTATGTGTAAAATGCAGGCTTCTATAGGGGAGAACAGCAGCAGTCATAGGAGGAAAGCCAAGTTTAAGTGAGAGCCAGAAAGTTCAGAGATTTAGAAGGGAGAAAGTTGAGTATGGAGGTTAATTTATTGCCAACAGATCGGACATTCCATAGACTGCCAGGGAGAGGGGGTAAGAACATATGGGTAGGGTGAATCGGGATGAGGTTAGGAGAAGGGAGTGTCTTGCTGAGAGTATATGGAAGGGGGAGGCTGTGTGAGGGACCAGGGTTGGGTGAGATGTCACCAGAAAGTATCAGTAGAGAAAAAAGATGCTGGAGCACAGAGAAATCAGGAGAGTGAAGGAGCAGAGAGACAATGAGTTATCAGATTGGAGAGGACAGGAAGTAGTGCCAACAAAGAGAGCTGAGTGAATAATAAATTTTTACAGATAAATGCGAACCATATGCGTACATTAAACAGTGTGGCAAAATTAAGTCCAAGAGAAGCAGTCCAATAATATGGGTTAAAGTGAGGCTTCTAAACTTGCTGAGTTCCAGGAGTGGGATATGATAATTCAGTCAAAGAGATGGTTTGATGAAATACCAGTTAAGAATGACAGCAGCAGAGGATGTTTTGGAGTCCAGGTGTTTAAATCAGTCCAAAGGCAGGTGATGGGAACGGCAGAATAAAATAGTATGTCCCAGTCTGTTCCAATTCCTATGTCAATTGCCTTGAATAATTCCCATTGCGCTTAAGATTTGGGCACATGACCAGGGTCCCAACGTGACCTTGCCTGTTTAAATAAAAGTGCCTTGGACCCTGATTATAGATGCCAACCTGGTGTCCAGCAACCTATTAAAGCCCATTGTTGTCCCCAGAAATTTTTTTTCAGCCGGGTGGTAAAAAAGGGGGTGTGGCAAAACACGGCAAATTTAGTGCTCCCAGTTGTTTATGCCATGGGTAATCAGTAACCTCTTATTGTTTCAGTATTCTACCTTCTCCCAATGATTTGTTACAACTTTGTAATGCCTGCCTTGTTAGTATATCCAATTTTTCTGTTCTATGTATTTTGCCACAACTGTCCTATGCCGTGTATTGTGACCCAACTTACTAGTGTTCTAAGTTTTAAGATTGTATTCCTCTGTAGTAGTGTAATAGTATAATGAATGTGGCGTAACAAGTTAGGCTTAGCTCTTATTAGCAGCAAAAAACATTTACCTCCTCTGAGTGACTTCTGGCAACTGCTAGGCACCTAGGATTGGTAAAAGGCCGTAAGTGCTAGGCCTCTAGGATTGATCACAGGTGGTAAGTTACCAAGGATTGATAACAAGGCGGTAAGTGCTGGGCTTTTTCAGAGCTAGAAATTTTTTAGGCAGCAGTGGTTTCTGGCATGAGGAATGGACAAATGTAACCTTACTTAATTCAGCCTAACTTCAGATGTGCTCCTGTGTCTATATTTAGTTAAAGTGAACTTTTGTGAAAACCTTTTTTTTCCCCATTTGATTCTTTTACAAAATTAGCCCAGCAGACCCATGCTGGCTCAGCTTCTACCTTTTTCTCTGATGCTCACTTGTACGTCTAGTTTGCCATGCACTGTGCATGCATGAGATTGAACACTTTTTTTTTTTTTTTTTTACATTTTTTTTACAGCACACAAGGAGCAGTGCAGAGCCTCTTGTGTCAAATATTCCAGGAGGCTGCTGATTTCCCCTTTGGTCTTTACTGAAATGGAAGTGAAGACTGAAGGGGAGAGGTCCTCTCCACAAAAGCGTATAAACAAAAAAAGCACATTTTTCCATTCCATAACTGGGAATGTCACTCTTTAATATAATGTTAAAGATGTGGAGATTAATAGCATCATGCATGTGATATCAGGTGGAGACAAGACAGACCGTGACCCCCCTCTTATCACTGTCCATAGTCTATTAAAAAACACTGTCTGAAGTTTATCCGCAGTGTGTTATGCCATCAGCAGCGCAGTGTGATAGCAATGTGAGTGTAAAAGCTACTTGTCATATTCTGCAACCTAACAACTTGCTGTGTTCAAACCTTCATATCTCCTAAACCGTTGGTTGTATTAACTGAAACTGTAGGTGCAAGTGGGGAACACTTGTGGCTAAACCTTTTTAAAATGTAATTAGTATGGCATTATGAGAACATAAATCTGTACCTAGCAAAGTTTGCTGACTGCTGTGTTACACATATCTTGCTGCCTGCTCTGTTACACATATCTTGCTGCATCTTAACATCAAACCCCAATTTCTCCAGAATTAAGAGGTGCAGGAAAACAAAAATATAGGTGGAAGTGGGAGACATCTGTGGCTATCACCTTTCATCACCATGGCATCATTAACATTAAAAAAAAAAAAAACTGTCCATCAAAATGCACTTCCTTGTTACACATGACTGTAACCTTACAGTGCCTCAACCTCAATAAAATTTAGTGGGCAGAGTTCATTTTCCAATGATGCCATAGTGATGAAGTTTTAGGGGATGGTTTCCTACACCTCCCCATTTCCCAATTGAAGTTCAGAATGTTAGTTAAGTGGACAGGAATGTGTAACAGGGCAAGGAAGCCCATTTTAATGGGCAGAGTGTTTTATGTTCTAATGATGCTGTAGTAATGAGATTGTAAGAGCAGCGGCAGGGCAACCGGCTAAAACCCTTTGGGTAGAACTATGAAGCCTTTCTAATGAGGACAGGTGTGCACTGCAGAGCCCTGAGCTGCAGAGCTGAGTAGATGATAGTGACCATTATTACCACATTTACCCCTTTGTCTGCTGGCTTTCTTATTATATTGGGATATCCAGTAGTTCCTTTATAGCTTTTCTTTGATGTTTATTTAAATTATCTAACTTTCCTTTTCTGTTTTCCATTTGGTCAATTCCTAAAGTTACTGCTTTCAAAAAAGCCTATAAGTTTGAGCTTCTCTGTTAATCGGGGACGTTTTTTGAGCAAAAAAGGCCTAAATAATTTTCTAAATTGTTGTCTGGATTTTGATTGGGTGTTGGTGTTTCCATCACCCATTCATCTTCCACATCTATCACATTTTCATTTTCTTCCAATAGTTAATACAGTTATTTAAATGTCTTAAAGTCATTAATGTCAGAATTATCAAAAATTGTATTATTTTTATATGTAGATTCAGCCTGTCTTGTTTTCATAAATTCTACTTATTAGAAAAGTTTTCTTACAAATAAATGTAGATCTTTTATCAAATCAAATTTGTCACTACTTGTATTCGGGCAGAAGTTCAGGCCTAAGCCTAAAACTTCCTTTTAACTTTTTTTCGGATTCGGACTCATTTTGTGAACAAACTGATCCAAATTTGCATCTTTTGTTGTGTTTGGTGTTTTTGGAGTGCCTAAAAAAGTGTTCTTTTGTCTTTGTATGTCGTTTTCACTATTCTTCCCTTCCTCTTTTTTTATTGTGTGTGAATATATGGTGAATTCGATCTTTTCCTAGTGAAGAATTTAGTGTTGTGTGTTTTGGTGCCTTTGAGTCTCTGTCATCCTGTCATTGAATGTGAGCTTAATGAGATGTCAGAGGCCGATGAAAAGTTATCTGATTCAGTTTCATCTTCCTTTCTAAGGGTCTTTTTATTTGTATGTTTCAATATTCTTCTTTCCCTATTCTGATTATAGGCTTTACTGTTCAAACGCCTGTTTCTCTCCTGAATTTTTTTTCCTTGCCTTCAATTAGCTGTCTATTCAATTTAGTTAGGAAGGTTTTAGTGTTTTGATTTTTCAATTCAAAACTTTCTAGAGAGAATAATCTTTGGAAGAATTTAACTTCTCATGATCTTGTTCAGCTTCTGCCAATTCTTGTTTGTAATACCCTATTATTAATAGCATTAAATCCTTTGAACATTTATTTAGTTCTCCTTCCCACTCATTTTTGATTATTTGTTTTTTTTTTTAATGTTAGGAAAGATTTGTGCTCTTAAGCCTATTAGGTTAATCCCTTCAATGTATTTCATTTACAGCTCTGCTGGCTCTGGACTTGACTTGCTAATTGATTCTCACCTGTCCTTCTAGTCCCAGCCCAGCTAGCCTGTCAGTCTCCCTATATATACTGGGCTCAGACACTTATTGCCTCAGCAATAGGTGTTACTACCTACGGTTCCTGTGAGCATTCAGATTCCAGTCTTGTTTTCCTTTTTCTGACTGTGCCTGTTCCTCTGCCTGCCCTGACCCAGTCTTGTTTTCGCTTTTGAATCTGTCTGTCGATTTTGTACTTTGCATTCGGTTATCTCCAGCTGTCAGCTGCCGCCTGCACGGGTGAGTCTGGGATCCGCAACCTTGGTACTGTTCGCAGCAAAGCCCAACACTCCTTGTGAGGTGCTCTGGTGAACACCGGGCAGTACCTTAGACCTTCCGCCTCTGATATCACCTCGACTAAACGTGCTGGTAGCAGAGAGGGTCCACCTCCTGTTCAAGTGTCTTTATCGTGACGGTTTGCTGAGGCCTAGCTGAGAAAATTAAAGATATCCTGGTACACTACCCCCCACCTGAGAGCCTGGATGCTGCCATGGAGCAAGCTCTCAGAATTGACCGACGCCTCTGAGAACGTTGCCAGGGACATGCACCACATTCCCCGCTAATCTCCGTTCCAGTGGCCAAATCTTCTGAGTCTACCAGATCTTCTCCAGAGCCCATGGAGACCAATTGATCCAAACTCCCAGTATCGGAGCGTACACGTCGCCGCGTGCAACACCTGTGTCTGTACTGTGGTAGTGAGGGACATTACAGAGATCACTGTCCTCTCAGGCGCCCAAAAGCCCTGACCTAGGGAATGGCAGGGGGGGGGGATTCCCGAGGTCCATCGTTCTGCACTTCCTCTTCCAAGATTACATTTACTGTGCAGCTGTTCTTACCCGTCAGACTGTTTGACTGTTTGGGCCGAGGCTTATCTGGATATTGGAGCCGCCGTCAATTTCATGGATTGGAGTTTTGCTTCCAAGCACCGGATTCCACTGGTAGCTCTGGATAACCCTATCCATATTTCCGTGGTCAACGGTACAGTTATTCCTGAGCCCATCCGTTTCAAAACCAGGCCACTTTCTCTCCAGGTGGGGGTGCTCCATTTTGAAACTCTGGAGTTCCTAGTAATGCCCCAACTTCTTTTTGGTATGCCCTGGCTTGGCCAGCACTCTCCAGTGATAAACTGGGTTTCTGGAGACATTCTGTCCTGGAGTTCTAACTGCCTTCACAACTGCCTGCAGAGAATTGCACCCGCATGGACTGTCTGCCTGACTGAGACTGCACATCTGCCTGGTCTTCCTGACTCCTATCAAGATTTTAAGGACTTTTTCTCCAAACAAAGGACAGAGAGCCTGCCACCCCATCGTCCTTATGACTGCTCCATTGATCTCTTACCTGGTACTACACCTCCCCGTGGTCGAGTTTATCCCCTGTCCAGACCCGAAACCCAGGCCATGACAGCATATATTAAGAGAAACCTTGAAAGAGGGTTCATTCGCGAATCCACTTTACTTGTGGGCACAGGATTCTTTTTTGTTGGGTAGAAAGATGGGTCCCTGCGTCCCTGTATTGATTACAGGGGTTTGAATAAAATCACTGTCAAGAACCGATATCCATTACCCCTCATCTCGGAGCTGTTCGACCGTATTCAAGGTGCCACCGTGTTCTCTAAATTGGATCTGCCTATAAACTAATCCGAATTAAGGAAGGGGGTTAATTGCTAGGTGTGGCCTAAGGAAGCTCTCCAGGCCTTCAAGGTCTTGGAAGCAGGCTTTCACAGCGGCTCCTGTTTTGTTGCATCCCGACCCTATGAAGCCCTTTTTTCTAGAGGTTGATGCTTCCGCTGTGGGGGTGGGAGCTGTTCTCTCCACACAGGGGTCCTCGGGCAAATTACCTAAATGTGGTTTCTTCTCGAGAAAGTTTGCGCCCACAAAAAGGAATTACACTGTCGGGGAGCTGGCATTGGAGGAATGGCGTCACCTTCTAGAGGGAGCACTCTTTCCGATTACTATTTATACTGATCACAAGAACCTCTTGTACCTCCAGAGAGCCCAAAGACTTAATCCACGGCAAGCTTGCTGGGCCTTATTCTTTTCTAGGTTCGATTTTTTTTTACTTGCCTTCCACCCTGGATCTAAGAACACTAAAGCTGATGCCCTGTCTCGTTCTTTTGAAGGTATAGAGAAGGAACCTGCGCACATTATAGATCCTTCCTGAATTCTCCTGGCAGCTCCAGTATGTTTGAAGGACACTACTCCTGGGAAGCAATTTGTAAGGCAGTCCCTCCGTTCCCGTATTCTGACATGAGGGCACAATTCCAAGGTTGCTGGCCACCAAGGGCTACGAAAAACCTTTGAGTTCATCTCGCGCCAGTATTGGTGGCCAACCCTAAAGCAAGATATAAAAGATTGTATTACTTCCTGTTCCAAGTGTGCAGAAAGTAAAGTCCCTAAAAGATTACCTTCTGGTCCCCTCCTTCTGCCAGTGCTCAAATGTCCTTGGACTCATATCTCCATGGACTTCATCACTGACCTACCCTTGTCAAATGGCTGTACCGTCATTTGGGTTGTAGTAGATCGATTTTCTAAGATGGCTCATTTCATTCATTTGAAAGGACTTCCTTTAGCTTCAGTGTTGGCCAAAACTTTCCTTCAGGAAGTATTCCGCCTCCATGGTCTCCCCTCTAGTATTGTCTCAGATCAAGGGGTACCATTCACATCTCGGTTCTGGAGGGCCCCGTGTTGCCTACTGGAGATTCAGCTGGATTTCTCCTCGGCTTACCATCCGCAATCCAACCGCCAGACGGAAAGAGTCAATCAATGCCTGGAACAATTTCTTTGTTTCTATGTATCTGCCAGGCAGGATAATTGAAGTGAGTTACTCCCTTAGACCGAATTTGCTCATAATAGTCAGGTCAGTGAGTCTACAGGTTTCAGCCCTTTCTTCATGACTCTATAGGTGCAAGCCGCGGCAGAAGTCAGAGCCAGCTTCCACAAAGTCTGGGAGGATGCGCAGAAGGCATTACACAAAGCCTCTCTTCGCCACAAGAAGTGGGCTGATAAAAAGAGAACCCTTGCCCCCAGATTTGTGGCGGGAGATAAGGTCTGGTTATCCACAAAACATCTATATCTACGGGTCTCATCCTATAAACTTGCCCCCCGTTTTGGTCCTTTCCTTGTTTTATCCCAGGTCAATCAGGTGACTTACAAGTTGCGTCTGCCACCCAGTCTTCGGATTCCCAACTCCTTTCATGTGTCTCTTTTAAAACTCCTGATCCTCAACCGCTATTCCTGCAAATCCCCTCCTGCTCCTGTCTAGGTGGGCTCTGAAGAAGAATTTGAAGTCGAGTCCATGATGGACTCCAGATTGGTTCGGGGCATATTACAATATTTGGTTCATTGGAGAGGCTATGGTCCGGAGGAGCGTTCCTGGGTATCTCACACTGACCTCCATGCCCCTCTGCTGGTGAAGGACTTTCATAAGCAATTTCCCAGGAAACCGGGGGGATCTTTTTTGAGGAGGGGCCCTAAGAGGATACTGTCACAGATCAGCAGCACTGCTGATCTGGTACTTGTTGTTTTCCTGATAGTCTGATTAAGCAGCAGCTGTTCCCACCTTGCTTTAGCTGCTCTGCTGGCTCTGGACTTAGGGGTGTTGCCGAGCCCTTCTTGCTAATTGATTCTCACCTGTCCTTCTAGTGCCGTTGGCAGCAAAGCCCAACACCCCTTGCGGGGTGCTCTGGTGAACAATGGGCGGTACCTTGGACTCGGCACCTCTGATATCACCTTGGCTAAATGGGTCCACCTCCTGTTCAAGGGTCTTTATCGTAACACCAATTATCCTTATTCTAGTTCTAAGGGGTGGGGGGTGGGAGAGAAATAGAGATCAGCCTGTAACCTGAATTATTTCCACCATAATAATTTATGCAAACTCATTTAGTCCTATTTGCATATATCTATTTTGCATATATTTTTTCCCAAAAGTATATTCCTTATATGTGGCTTTTCACCACTCAAAATCAATTAGCATAGAGTGAATCTACAATTGGGAGAGAGGGAAATGAGGATAAATACTTTTCCTTCTATACACCACATCCCTGTAACACAATATTTTAAAGAAAAAGGAAATTAAATTTTTATGACTTTTCGGAAGGCTGTAAAAAGTTGGAAGCCTTGGGAGGTTTTTATTTAAAAAATTATAAATCTTTTGATTAATTATATTGGATTTATAGGCCTTTAAAATAATTTTATGGTACTCATAATATTGCTTAATCTGGATTTCATTGATTTCCTTATCCGTTGCTGGTTTCCCGAGATTTTTTTACACATGATATATTATTCTATATCCATTATTATCACATTTCCCTCTTTGTCCACTGGTTTATTATATTGGGATTATCCAGTAGTTCCTTTATAGCTTTTCTTTGATGTTTATTTAAATTATCTAACTTTCCTTTTCTGTTTTCCATTTGTTCAATTTTAAAATTACTGCTTTCAAAAAGGCCCATACGTTTGGGCTTCTCTGTAAATTAACCCCCTAAGGGGTGTTCCCGAGTGTGACTCGGGGCC
>NC_092858.1:111303237-111304742 GCF_032062135.1 Pyxicephalus adspersus
CCACAATATAAACAAAAATTTCTATGCAAAAAAAATAGGATCACTTTTTGCATCAAAAAATTACAGAATTAGAACGCTAGGGGGGTTAAGGAAGTTTTTTGAGCGAAAAAGGTCTAAATAATTTTCTAAATTTGTCTGGATTTTGATTGGGTGTTGGTGTTTCCATCACCCATCCATCTTTCACATCCATTACATTTTCATTTTCTTCCAATAGTTGATACAATGATTTAAATGTCCAACCATGTGAATCTGCAGGTGACTAATATGCTTGAACTTATACACCTGTGAAAATCATGTAAGAAGAGCTCAACAATCAGGTCTGAAATTTAAAGGGTCGCACAGCTGTAGATTTTGTTTTTGGTCTCATACCTGTATGTTAATGGAGATGAAAGATGTTTTAAGGATAAAATCTGGATAAGGGAGTGTGGGCCATACTTTTGGTATTTGAACAACAATCATGTATCAAATGGATTCATTGAAATTGATATGTATGCAGTCTATGGAATGCCAGATCTGTTGGCAACAAATTAACGTCCATACACAACCTTCTCCTTTCTAAATCTCTGAACTTTCTGTCTCTCACTGAAACTTGGCTTTCCTCCCCTGACTCTCTGCTGCTGCTCTCTCCTATGGAGGCCTGCACTTCACGCATACCACTAGACCTGGCAACAGAGTCCTTCCTACCCCACCCTCTCTCATTTTCACCTAATTTGAAGTTCACTCTGTCCGTCTCTTTAACCCTTACCCCTAGGGCATTGTTGCTGTTGTCTACCGCCCCCCTGGCCCAATATCACAATTTTTGGATAACTTTGCATCCTGGCTCCCACACATTCTTTCCCATGTCCTGCCCACCCTCATCCTTGGTGACTTTAATGTTGCAATGGATGAGCACAACCTTACCTCCTCAGCCAAACTGCTCTCCATTACCTCCTTATTTGGACTCACACAGAACATCAATGGCCCCACAAACATAGCCGGACACACTTTAGACCTGGTATTTTCTAAGCTCTGCAACCTCACCCTCCTTGACAACTCACCATTTACCGTTTCTGATCATAACCCTATCACCTTCAACCTATCAAACTGTTGCCCTCCCTTGCCACATCCCAGACCTGGTCAATGGCGGAGAGATATCTGTAACCTTGACCATAACCTTTTCTCAAACTGCCTTGCGTCCCTAACCCCGCCCTCTCCAAAATCACCTCCCCAGATGAAGCTGCCACCATGTTAAACCACTCTCTTTCCTTGGCTTTGGGTAATGTTGCCCCTGCCAACCCTTGACCCTGGCACAACAATCACACCAAACCGCTACAAAAGACTGTTCGTGTAGCTGAGCACAAGTGGAGGAAATCTGACCTCAGAGCTTACTTCATGGACTACAAAGCCAAGCTACAAAGCTTTAACACAGAGCTCACTGTCACCAAGCAAAATTATTTCTCCGCAGTCATTTCCTCTCAAGCCTCCAACCCACGCAACCTCTTCTCTACAATTGACTCTCTCCTAAA